>NC_048303.1:123451954-123680214 GCF_013100865.1 Trachemys scripta elegans
GGGGGTTGGGATGTGGAAGGGTGAGGGGGGTCAGGCTCTGGAAGGGAGTTTGGGTACTGGGTGCAGGCTCTGGGCTGGGGCAGAGGGTTGGGATGTGGGAGGGGCGGGGGGGTTGGGCTCTGGGAGGAAGTTTGGGTGCTGGGTGCAGGCTCTGGGCTGTGGCAGGGGGTTAGGATGTGCGGGGGGTGAGGGGGTCGGGTCCTGGGAGGAAGTTTGGGTGCAGGCTCTGGGCTGGGGCAGAGGGTTGGGGTGCAGGAGGGGCCGGGGGGGAGGTGCTTGCCTTGGGCGGCGCGGCTCCCAAAGTGAGCGGCACACCCCTCTGGCAGCAGCTGCTAGGCGGGGATGGTGGGGGGTGTCGCTGTGTGCTGCTTCCACAGCTCCCCTTGACTGCAGTTCCCAACCAATGGGAGCTGCGGAGTTGGCGCTTGGGGCAGGGGAAATGCGTGCAGACACACACATCGGGGCTGCAGGGACATGCCGGCTGCTTCCGGGAGCGGCATGGCGCAGGGGGAGGGAGCCGCCTTAGCCCTGCTGCTGGCACGTTTCTGTGCGCCCCTTGTGGGGAAGGGCAGCAGGTCTCCATGTGCTGCCTGGGGCGGGGGCAGGGCGCAGAGCCGCCTTCCCCATCAGGGGCACGCAGAGAAGTGCCAGCAGCCGGCAGCCTCCAGGAGCAGCGTGGGGCCACCGGCCACGGCATGCAGGCAGCCTGCCTGAGCCCTGCTGCGCTGCCGGCCGGGACTCAGGGGCAGGTTGTCAGGTGAGATTTGTCCTGCATTTTGGGGACCCCTGTCATTGGGGGCACCATGCCACCGCCCAGTTTGTTTCATGGTAAATCTGCCTCTGACCCTGGGGACTGCTCTCAGCCGAAATGACAGCACCCCTTACTGATCAGGCTAATTGTCCACTTTGAACCAGAGGTTTTTCCACGGCCTTTGCCCTCTCAAGACGTAGAAATGTGGCAGGAGTTGAGAGCCCTGAGGGTTGAGGGGGTCTATGTTCACCTTGGAAACCAGGTAGGATTTGGTTTCCATCGGTATTTTTGCTGTTAGCTGAAGGCCAGAATAGACCACAGGCACCACTGGGGAATCGGAAAATACCAGGAAAAAACCTATTCCAAAGCAAGGCCAGGGCACAATGTCTGTGGCTCCCATTTTCAACAGGCCAAGGCCTCTTCTCACTGCCATTTCTCATGACAAGGATCCCCAGGAAAAAGGGAAGGTGCAGTTGGATTTTGGCACAGAGGGGCCCTTTCCCATGTACCTGAGATCTGTAACCCCACAGCTCCACAGCCTTCTCCCACCCGATTCTTTATAGGAAACTCCTGCTGTGAGATGTGGGTCCGTCCTGCTGGGGTTCTCTGCAGGAGCAGGTCGTCCCCCTCTCTTTATCGCCCCGCAGAACAAAGAGAGGCATTGTTTTTCTGACACAAAAACAAGATGGAATTTTCACCTGGTTTAATAATGAAAGCAATGATTTGATCATGTTCCTTGTGACCAGCCTCCCCCTCCTACCTCACCTTCTGTGGGCTACCTAGCTGCTGCATGTGGCAGAGCCTGTCCTGAATTCCCTGGGCACCCAACACGTCAGTGCCCGTGGAATGCAGGAGAGGGTCCTGTGCAGAGAGGGGACAGACCATGAAGAAAGGGGATCCCACTCTTTCCTGGCTACACAGGGTGTTTAGTCATCCTCTTCCAACAGCTGCCCCATCTCTTTTGGCCTTTGGATGCAACGGCTGCATGAATTAAGGACGTCCAGCAGATGGCACTTCAATCTTACACTGATGCTGACCACAGGCTCCACGGACTTTCTCAGGGTATGTCTCCAGTGAGCAGAGATGACTGGAGCACATGTAGACACACCCAGGCTAGCTTTGCTCTAGCTAGCTGGAATAACGAGAGCAGTAAAGCTGTGGGTGTGTGGGATGTAAAACCCGGCCTGGAGTTAATTGAGGTAGCTAGATTGAAGCTAGCTCAGCGGCCCACACACGCTGCAGTGGAAGGGTAGATGTAGCCTCACTGTGGCTTTCCACTGAGGATTGGTCTGAAAGCACTTCACACAGTGAGTCGGGCCACCAAAAATCACGAGATTGGCTTTAAAATCATGAGATGATGTAAAAATAATAGATTTGGTGTTCATTTGATTTGCCTTCTGCGTTTTGAGCCTTTCAGGTGCACCGAGGTCACATTTTGAAGTTTTCGCCCCAGCCCCGGGGGCTAGACACTTAGTTTTTCCTTAAGAAGGAAGGCTGCAATCATCCCCTATCCCAGAGCTGGGGCTTTAAAGAAAACAATAATTATCATGAGACTTATTACAAAATCATGCAAGTTGGAAACACTGAGTAAACCAGGCGTAACTCCACTAAAGTCAATGGCATCATCCCAGAATAAAGCCTGTGTAGCAGAGATAAGAATCGGCTCCATTGTAGCCTACTTGTTCTGCAAGAGAGATGTAGCCTTTTTAAAAGTGTTTGTGGCTTTAGTTCCTTGTGGGCCTTTAACAAAAACAGGGAATTGCAAATAAAATTAAACAAAAACACCATGAAACCCACAGCAACCCTGTGATGGGGTGAGATCCCCACATTAACCCTGTAAGAGCAGAATTGGGCAAGGTGGGCCCAATCAGCCAATTTGGCTGCAAACAGGGGAGTTTTTGGTGGGAGGCAGCTCATTAGAGAGAAGTTCTTCTGCGCAGGAACAGGTGGGGCTATAAAAAGGGCCGCCCAGAGGATTCAGGGGGCCTGGGGTCTTCGGCGGCGGGTCCCGGAGCGGAAGGACCCCCTGCCGCCGAATTGCTGCCGGAGACCCGGAGCGGAAGAAGCTCCGGGGGCCCGGGCCCCACGAGAGTTTTCCGGGGCCCCTGCAACGAGTGAAGGACCCCGCTCCAGGGGCCCTGAAAAACTCTCATGGGGGCCGCTGCGGGGCCCGGGGCAAATTGCCCCACTTGCCCCCCTCCCCCCGGGCAGCCCTGGCTATAACGCTAGATAGCAGGTTATAGACAGAAGCTGCTGCTGAGAAAGGGTAGTCACTCTTGAGGAAGTGGGAGGAGTGTAAGCGAGGAAAAGGCTCCAGGAAGGCAAGCCGCAGACCCTTCCTGGGAGGAGGGTTTGGAGCTGGTACACCCAGAGAGAGAAGGGGAACCAGGAGTGGTAGGAAGCAGTCCAGAGAAGGAGCAGTGAGGGCTAACAGAGGAAGGCCCACAACTGCTGAGCTGAGGGTCCCTGGATGGGAACCCAGAGTAAAGGACAGGCTTAGGTTCCCGTACTAGCCACTAGGAGTGGCACCATGGGGCGGGGAGAGGGAAGACTGCCTAGGACTGCTAGGGAGAAGAGGCTTTGCTACCCTGAAAGGGGGCACGCTGAGTGACCTGGACAGGGGCTGAGTCATGAAGAGGACGCTGGGCCTGAGACCAGAGGGACCGGCAGAGCGATGGTGTGTAGAGCCATGGATGGGGGCATCGGCCTCAGGAGTTAATCCCCAGCGTGACCAGGAGGAGGCGCCAGACCAGCGGTGAGTGGTGCGCCCCGTGACACACACGCAGAATGAAAGCCCAACATGCAGCAATTCTCATTGTCAAGTGATTGGCAACAAGCCCCGAGCCCACTTGGGATATAAAATAAGCAAACTTGGCAGCTGTCCCCGTTTTTCTTAAAGCATAATGATGGTTTCTGTTTTCCTTAGCACACGCTGACGGGTCTTTCAAAGAAGTCTGCTGGGCGTGGGTAGTGAGTGGTCGGCGGAGGGCATCTTCTATCCTATTTGTCCAAATGGCTGGTTTTCATATCACGAAGCCTGGAGCAATAATGAAGGGAGTCCACCTCTGTTGTTCCCTTTTCTGTCTGTGCTGTGTTACAAATGTGCATTTTAAGCTTTTCTTGTGCAGAGAGCTTCAGCCTGAACATTTTCTTCTAGAAACAAAGGCCAGTCTAAGATCCCAGTTCAGCAAGTTACTTAAGCACATGCTTCACTTAAGCCCCATGAGTAGCTTGGACTAAAATCAAGTCCAGAGGGACTAAAATCAAACCAAGTAACTTGCTGTGTCATAATCTAACTCCATTGATATTGGAAGAGGGGCATACTTATTTGCTCTAAAAGTGATTCAATAGAAACCTCCTGGCAATTATTTCAGGGACATTTTGTTTTCCTTTGTAAGTGCCTCAGGTGAAATTCAGATTTGATATCCGAGGATCCATTTACTGCTCTCCAAAGACGGAGGCAGGCATGAGTGCTGCAGGAGGCAGAAAGTCAGTGGGTGTGTCTACACTCCATAAAAAGACCTGCAATAGCGAGTCGGAGTGGCCAGGACGGCTGATTTGGGCTTGCAGGGCTCATACTGCAGTCTAAAAATGTCTGTGTAGACCAGTGGTTCTTAAACTGGGTTGGGACCCCAAAGTGGGTTGCAACAGCTGGTGTTAGACTTGCTGGGGCTGAGGGCTTCAGCCTGGGGTGGCGGGGCGCGGGCTTTGGGCACCCCTCGTGGGGTCGTGTAGTAATTTTTGTTAGAAGGGGGTCGTAGTGCAATGAAGTTTGAGAACCCTTGGTGTAGATGTTCAGGCTCTGAGACCCAGCCCCGTCATGGGGTTTCAGAGCCTGGGCTCCAGGCTCAGTGGGAACATCTACACGGCTATTTTAGCCCATCACACAAGCCCCACAAGCCTGCATCAGTTGACCTGCACTCTGAGAGTTGCTCCCGTGGGTCCTTTTATACAATGTAGCTATACCCAGAGTCACCAGGTGACTGGCCTCTTTAAAAAGGGAACGTGTCCAACTCACCTGTGATTAGTTCGTTGTTTCCTGATGCGACCTAACAGCGGGCAGCTGGCCTCCATTAACCCCAGGCAACAGTGGAGAAAGGGGAGCATGAGAGTGCCGGGGGAGACCTGAACGAGCAGAAATCAGGAGCTGCTGTTTCAGGGACCTAGCACCGAGAGAGCTGTTGGGAGAGTGCTGCTGCTGAGAGGTCTGGAAGAACGGGCCAGAGTGGGGAAACCCTCCTGAGTGGAAGCCCTGTGCACAGGCCTCCGGTGAAAGGGGGGGAACTAGCACAGTGCAGGCCGCTCCCAGGAACACGAGGTTTGTTCCCGTGAGCAGGGGTAGGACTTGCCGGGGTGTGGGCTGCTGAGCCCTCTCTCAAAAGCCCTGAGTGGAGGGCTATGATAGAAAAGCCACAAGAAGGACAGAGAATGGTCAGAGATGTGAAGGTCCTGGAATCGGGGCACGGGAGCTGGAGAAGTGAGGTTATTAACTCTTCAGTGGGCAGCGGGGCTGGAGAAATGAGGTTATTAACTCTTCAGTGGGCAGCGGGGCTGGAGAAATGCTGCATTTTAACCAGCCTCTCACAGGGGATTTTGAAAATGGCCTGACTCTGAGAGTTTTGTTGGAGGTGGAAATTGTATTCGTAAACTGCCCCGAAGCAGGATTTGAATCGGGTGCTGAGGGTACGTCTACACAGCCTGTGGAAGTGAGCCTCAAAGCCCAGGCCAACTGACCCAGGCTTGTGCCACCCTGCTAAAAATAGCTGTGTAGACATTTCGGCTCAGGCTGGAGCTCAGGCTCTGAAGCCTTGGGATGGGGGGGGGGGCGGGGAGGACAGTGGGCATCAGCCAATGCTCCAGCCTGAGCTGCAACTTCAAAGCGCTGTCTGCACAGCTATTGTCAGGGTACTAGCACAGGCCCCTGACAAGAACACCTTATTTTCCTGGGCAGAGGGAGGTGGCCCTCAGCCTAATCCCCGATGGAAATCCACCAATAACTTTGTTGTGTTCTCCAGTGGTTTAATGTGTGAGTGTCGCTACTAGGGGCAAGTATCCCATCAAAGCGAAAAAGGGAGGGACAAAATTAAGAGCCACCTTCCATTTGGTGTGGGCGTGGGCAGATGGTTCCTTGGAGTCAGGTGACTGGAAGAGCGAGCTTAACCCCTGCCCCACACCAAGCCCCAGTGAAAGCACAAGCCCCAGTGAAACAAAAGCTTGAGAAAAGGCTGTGATCTCACTCTGAAACCTGTGATCTCACAGTGGCCACTGACAATAGGCAGCTTGGGCTCTCTCCAACCAACAGAAAGTGAATTCCAGAGCAGAGGGCTTCGCACCACCCCCTCCCCAACCCGCCCCGCCAGCCCTGGACTTCATACTAACATTGCCTGGAGTAGAAATGCCTCAGCTGACCTGCACTGTTGTGGCAGTGCACAGACAGGTGATCTCCCCAAGAGCCTGGACCCAAGATATTTAAGGCTTTGGACCCTGATCTGGTGCCCACTGAAGTCAGTGGGTGTTTCCTGTCTGGTGTGCTGGGTAATGAGACAAGTGCTCCATGCCTGTGAAATTAAACTGGCTCTTTATTTAAAAAAACTATTTACAGAAGTGCTGCAACTTCAGCTAGCATTCAGGCCATGTGCACACAGACTGACTTCCTGGTGCTGCCTCCAAACTTCCCTGCTGCAACCTGTGCTCCTCCCTCCAAGTTCCACGCAGGTTGCTGTAGTGGGGCTTCTTCCATTGACTTCAGTGGCCATTGGAGTGAGCAGTGTCAGCACTTTGAAAGGTGCCCAGGGGAAGTAGTGTTGGCCAAGCAAACACCTGCTGAAACGTCTGATGGGCTCCAAGGCCAACCCCCTGTGAAGAGTATTACAACAATTCTATCGGGGGGGGGAAGGATAGTTCAGTGGTTTGAGCATTGGTCTGCTAAACCCAGGGTTGTGAGTTCAATCCTTGAAGGGGCCATTTGGGGATTTAGTTGGTCCTGCTTTGAGCAGGGGGTTGGACTAGATGACCTCCTGAGGTCCCTTCCAACCCTGATATTCTATGATTTTGTTCTATCTAGAAGTTACAAACATAGCATTAATTGCAGCAAGGTTCAGACTGGAAAGAAATGGCTTCCGTTGTCTTACCAGATCTAGATTCAAAATGTGATATATTTTGGCCACTGAGTAAAATCTGGAAGCTGAGGAGCAAGCCAAGGTCCAAAGTTACCCCAAATTCTTGTGTGGGTCCATCCCTTCAGTAGCAAAAAGCAGGCATGCTCCATGCCTACCATGTTCTCAAGCTGCTTTCCTAAGTGTGTGTCCCTTGTGTCTCATGCAGGCAGAGAGAGAGAGAGAGAGAGCCAGTGCACTCCACTCAACTCCCTCTCTCAAACACGCGTGAGAAGATCAGAGGCACTGCCCAGGCTTGGTGTTTCCATAGCATCTTCCAGCTATGGAGCTGCCGGGCTTCACAAAGTTCATTCATTAAATAAGTGTCATTTCCCAACATCCCTGTGAGACTGAGAGAGATCAAGAGACTTAGCTGAGGTCACGGAGTGAATCTGTGGCAGAGCTGGGAATCTCCCTTCCCTTTCACCTCTGTAATCCTTGACAGCTGTGTGATGTGAGTGCCGTAGGGGTCTGAACACTGACCTTCTGATCCGGTAGCATTTTACACCCACTTTGGGCAGATTCAAATGACAACACAAGGTAGGAGGCAGTGAGGAATCGGACCCCAGGGCTCCTGACTCTACTGCACCTTAAGTTGAAGACTGTCCACAGGAGATCTAAGGCACTCAGCAGGGGCCTAACTCGGCTCCCCTGGCAATGAATGAGAGAGGCCAGCCCTGGAATCCCGCCCATACTGGTGAACGTCATCGGCATACTGATCGCATCGCTCGCGAAACATCTCACTCAGCTGTCTGCTCGCTGTATGGAGACCAGGAGATGTCAGACTAGACCAGCGATTCTCAAACTATGGGTCAGGCCTCCCTTGGGAGGTACGGGAATGTGTCACGGGAGGTGTGAGCTGTGTGCATTTTAAGAGCTCTGGCTGTGAGCCACAGACTGCAGAAGGGCCGGGCACACCCAAGAGGTGGGGATAAAGCTGGAGCCCGCCGCTTGGGCTCTCCTTCCCCCTGCCATCCCTCACCTGCAGGTGGTGGAGCTTCGGCTGGGTGCCAGCAGCAGCGCAGAAGTAAGGGTGACAATGGGGCACTAAGTCTGCTGTGAAAAGTGATCTTGATGATGAATATCACTTTTCACATTGCCACCCTTACTTCTGTGCTGGTGCGACGCTGCCTTCAGACGTGGGCACCCAGCCAGCAGCTGCTGATCTCAGCTCCGCCTTCAGGGCTGGTTGGCGATCTATGTACCGGGAGGAAGGGCTACCATAAATGACTACAGACCCAAAGAAGGGGCCTCTGATCAAATAAGTGTGAGAACCACTGGTCTAGACCTTTCAGAACTTGCCATGAGTTCCTTCAGGGCACGCAGAACCAACTGGAGCTGTTCAAAACTTTACAGCTTTACTTTGCAAACATCCCTATACAAAAACCCAACATTGTCACAGGCTTGAACTAGAATCCATGAATCTGACCAGGAACTCAATTTAGCAGATGTTTGTGTTTGAAAAAAACAACTTGTAACATGGAAAAATAATTGTCCAAAAATGCACCTAAGATGAAATGTTGTAATTTTAACCAATGTTCAAACAGATCTTTTTCCATTTTCATAGCAATAACATTTTCATGGTGATAGTAAGTGGTTTGCCTATGAAAACTGACTTCATTTAAAAAAAATACAGGGAAGTCAGACCTATAGGGATACAATGCTATGTTTGAACTAGAGAAAAAGTCTGCTGCTTTCTTATAAACCAGAGACCTTCTGATTTGAAGCTAAATCCAGTGCATTACAGCAGTTAAATATTTGTTTTCAGCACCTGGCCTTAACTCTTATGATTTTCTTTAAGGATAAGTCCTAGAAGTGCCTTGAACAGATTGGATCTGGCTGGGAGGTAATTGCCTGCAGACTAACCATGAAAAGCTCTGACCTAAAAATAACAACTTTGCAGTCAAAATGTTTGTAATAACAGCAGCCGTATGTATTAAGCAAACAACATATGTTTCCAACTAGGTATTGGTTCTTGAAAGTAAAAATAAAACTCTTTTCACAGATTTCTTCGAGGAAACGTCTAACATTTTAAGCAAGATGGCCAGTTAGACAACTGGAAGATGTATAACTGGAATGATTTACTACTGCTTATCTGTTCAAACTGCAAAACCACAAGTGTGAAAAGAAGTTGGTAAAGGAGGAGGGCTTCCTGCAAGAATAGGTATTGTGATTAAGTGACTAGAGCATCAAACATGGTTCTATTCCTGGCTCTGCTGCTGCGGGACCTCGAGTAAATCATAGAGAGGTGTTATGTCTCAGTTTCCCCTTGCACTTTTTTATTTAGATTGCAAGCTCTTTAAGGCAGGATGTCTCATAATGGGTTTGTACCTCTATATGGTACTGAGGCATTTGTTGCTTAATTTTATCCTACTTTTTCTACAGCAAGTTACAGTGGATCAGTATATTTGATTTGGGAGCAATGAAGTAACAGCCGCCCAAACTGAGCTTGAGCACGCCTGAATTTTGAGAGTGTTCAAATCTGGAAGGCAGGTGCTAGATTCCCTTTCTGAACATTGGATACATCTGGAAAGGAAAAGTCAATTTCTGCTTCCATGGCTCAGATGTGGAAATCCTCCTACGTGCCTGGTACTGTATCTAAAGCTGCCCAGGTCCTCTAGTGCAGTGGTTCTCAAACTAGGGCTGCCGCTTATTCAGGGAAAGCCCCTGGCAGGCCAGGCAGGTTTGTTTACCTGCCGCGTCCGCAGGTTCAGCTGATCACAGCTCCCAGTGGCCGCGGTTCGCTGCTCCAGGCCAATGGGGGTTGCAGGAAGGGTGGCCAGCACATCCCTCAGCCCGCGCCGCTTCCCGCAGCCCCCATTGGCTTGGAGCAGCGAACCTGCGGACGCAGCAGGTAAACAAACCAGCCCGGCCTGCCAGGGGCTTTCCCTGAACAAGCGGTGGCCCTAGCTTGAGAACCACTGCTCTAGTAGAGACTCCCCTCCCTTACTTATCATTTTAACTTCTGGTGGGATCCACATACCTCCCTTGCTAGGCTTCCGATAGAGGGGTGCACTGTCCATTTAGTCCCCCCAATTCCTTCTTTGGGGGCTGCCAGGCAAGGTCACACCAGCATCCCTAATCCAGTCTGGGGATGTCTTCTGAGGGTGATATCTGGGCCAAAGCCTCCTACTCCTTGGGCACACTTGTTCCCCATTCACAGTGCCACCCCGCTCTAGCAGCCAGCTCCCCATTCACAGCAAGCTTCCCCACTCCCTTTCCTGTTGATAGCGGCCAAGGGAATGCTGGGAAATGTAGTTCCTTCCCTGCTCCAGGGCCAGCTCTATAGTCAGGGAGCTGGCCAAGGAACTACAGCTCCCAGGGCCCCTGGGGTTCTCAGCTCCCATGCTGGGGCCCTGCTTTTCCAAGGCTCACTCTCAGGGCCTCCGCTTCTGCAGCGCTGCGAGAGGGGAGTGTTATGGGGCCCCTTCTGAGCTTGGGCCCTGCGCTATGGTGCCATTGGCGCCATGGTAAATCCGATACTGGAGCGAGAGCAGCAGAATAAGGACAGTGCACTTCAAAAAAGGAGACTTTAGCAAACTCAGAGAAGTGGTAGGTATGGTCCCATGGGAAGACAATTTAACGGGAAAAGGAGTTCCTGAGAGCTGGTAGTTTCTCAGGGAGATAATATTAAAGGCACTACTGCAAACTACCCCTGTTGAAGGAAAGATAGGAATAATAGTAAGAAGCCAATAAGGCTCCATCAGGACCTCTTTAATGACCTGAAAATCAAAAAGGAATCCTCCAAAAAGCGGAAACGTGGACAAAGTGCTAAGGATGAGTATAAAAATAGCATAAGCATGTAGGGACAAAATCAAAAGTTTAAGGCACAATGAGTTACACTTAGTAAGGGACATAAAAGACAATAAGAGGGTCTTTAAATACATTAGGAGCAAGAGAAAGACAAAGGAAAGTGTGGGTCCACCGCTTAGTGGGGAAGAAGAGCTAGTAATGGGTGAGTTCAAGAAGGCTGGGGTGTTTAATGCCTGTTTTGCATCAATTGTCACTAAAGTTAATTGTGACCACATACTTTACTCAATTAATATTAACAACCGGGGGGAAAGGAACACAAGTCAAACTTGGAAAAGAACAGGTTTAAAGAGTATTTAAGTTAGGATGAATTTCATGACTGGAATACTTAAGGAATTAGCTGAAGCAATCTCGGAACTGTTATTGATTATCTTTGAGAAGTCCTGGAGGATGGTTGAGGTCCCAAAGGAACGGAGACAGGTGCTATGTTCCCAATCTTTAAAAAGGGTAACAAAGATGATCCAGGGAATTGCAGACCTGGAAAGGTACTGGAAGCAATTATTAAACAATCTGTATGTACCTAGAGGATAATAGGGCAATCAGTAATAGCCAACATGGATTTGTCAAGAACAAATTATGCCAAACCAATCAAATTTTCTTCTTTGACCGGGTACTAGCCCAGTGGGTAGGGGCAAAGCTGTACATGTGGTGTATCTTGATCCTTAATAATGTTTTGACACAGTCCCATATCACAGTCTCATAGGAAAAATAGGGATTTGTGGTCTAGATGAAATTATTTTAAGGAGGGTGCATAATTGATTGAAAGGCTGTACTCTAAGAGTAACGATCAGTGGTTCGCTGTCAAGCTGGGAGGATGTATCTAGTGGGACCCCATAGAGGTCTGTCATGGGTTTGTCATAGTCAATATTTTCATGAGTGACTTGGATAATGGAATGGAGAGTGTGCTTCTGAAACTTGCTGACACCAAACTAAGAGAGGTTGCAAGCACTTTGAAGGACGTGATTAGAATTCAAATTGACCTTAACAAATTAGAGAATGGGTCTAAAATCAACAAGATCTTTATTGATAAAGGTAAGTGCAAAGTACTATTCTTAAGAAGCAAAAAATATCAAAGGCACAACTACACAATGGGGCATAACTGGCTAGGCAGTAGCACTGCCAAAAAGACCTAGGGGTTGTAGTGGATCATGAAGTGAATATGAGCTAACAATGTGATGCAGTTGTGAAAAAAGCTCACATCATTTTGGGGGTGTATAAACAGGAATGTTGTATGTAAGTCACTAGCGGTAACTGTCCCAATCTACTCTGCACTAGTGAGGCCTCACCCACAACTGGACACAGCACTCCAGCTATCACACTCCAGGAAGTATGTTGACAAATTTGGAGAGAGTCCAGAGGAGAGCGATAAACGGTCTAGAAAACCTGACCTATGAGGAAAGTTTACAAAAACTTGGAATGCTTGGTCCTGAGAAAAGGAGACTGAGGGGGAACCTGATGTTAGAAAGAGGACTGTGATCAGTTGTTCTCCACATTCATTGGAGATATGACCAGACTGCTTTTGGTTCGTAGTCATGGGGAAAGAGCGGATTAATTTATCTTCAAGGAAAAACACTGTCTCCTGACAAAAGATTACTATTCCAACATTTGGGAAGTGGATTCGATCACATTCTAGTAGGGTTGCCAATTTTGGTTGGACGTATTCCTGGAGATTTAATCGCATGACATAATCTTTACTTAAAGATTAATCTTTAATTCCTGGAGACTCCAGGCCAATCCTAGAGGGTTGGCAAACCACATTCTAGGGTGCAGTCCAGGCAAGTGAGGAGCTCTGTCACCACCTGCCCTGCACCCTTGGGTGCCTTGCAATGCATTGCTGATGTAGCTACCAACCTGGGCTCCTCAGACAGCATGCAGGTGACACCCTGAGTGTCTGTGTATAACCCTGGCCCAGGCCCAGCCGCTCTGACCCGACTAGATTGCATGCTAGTAATGTCTGGCCTACGGGTGTTTTGTGAGATTAGAAATTAGTTGATTATTGATGTGTGTTTATGAAATGAGGAAGACAGTCCGATGACTGGAAATGGAGGAAGAGGGTCAGGTTTCAGATTTTGTGTGATGCAGCACTACAAACTGGGGCCCAGGCTCCTATCTCTGAAACGGTAGAGCCTCACCGTATGTACCAGTGCCCACGCACAGCACTTAGCAGAGATCTTTCCTCCAACTCGCCGCATCGCTTGCTGCCAACGAAACGTGGTACCAGCAAGCTGGCCTGTGAGACTTCGCTTCAGGGTGGGGCTACAACTAGCCGCACAAACCATGGCACGTGGCTTGAAGCCCCCAGCATTTTGCGGACAGGAATCTAGCCCAGGGGTGGCCCCGGTGGATGCCGGAGTCTGAGGTGTGCACAGATCTCTGTGCCGGAGGAGGAGAATAGGAAGTTGTATTTGATCTCCTCCAGAAGCAGGGCAGAGAAGTATGTGTCCCTGGGGAGCTGACGGCTGCCTCGCCATCAATAGCTGTGTCGGAAGCTCTCGAGAGCAGCTGGGAAGAAAGTGGAGTTTTCCAACTCGCCTGGCATGTGGCTTGGCATTTGGAAACCGCTCAATGAGCGGTTCTTCCCCCTCACCTAATAATGCTCAGAATCTTTCCCCAACATTTCAGCAGCCAGGGTCCCTCCTGGAGCAGCACTGATCAGATTAATCCCCGTGGTGTGTGAGTTCCACTCTACAGGCCAGTGCAGGGGGATGGGTTATGGCCTTCCCTGCCCCTCTAGGCAATTGCTGCCCTAGGGCTGGATCTGCTGTTGTAAGAGGCTCTTTCACGGCTGCATGAGGAGTGGGAAGGGTTGCATGACCCTTACTGGGGAGGATGTGCAAGACCCATCCCAGTCCGGCCACTCTGTGTTTGGAAAAAGCTTTTCCCAGTCAAATCTCTGCTGTATGTGTGGTTAGGATCACTAGCAATGCCAGTACTCCATCTGTCAAATGTAAATCTCTGTCCTGCAAGGAGAAAACCAACCTCACGCAGATACTGTGTGTATTTAGATGTATTTAAATGTATTGAAGGCAGTAGGGTACTATGCATAATTGAGAACTATTCACATGCGTTAGGGTTACAGGAGTAAATCTGTATACTGTACAGTTGTATTGTATTTTTGCGTGACAGTAAATATCTCCCTACCTCCTTTAGCGTGGGAAACAGCTCTCTCCGTTCACTAGGCAAAAACGAATAATGCCATTGCCCCCAAACAGCAGACATGCTGGGCCTGAACTCACATCAGATTTTACGTCTCTGTGTAATGCCATACACTTCAGTGGAGTTACTCCAGCTTCACACCAGTTTGAGAAGAGAATCACGCCCGCTCTCTCTGGCTATATTTAGCGCACTTTTTTTTAGTGAATGTTTTTGGTTCTGAACGCTTCCTAGCTGACAGCCCTGGAAATTGCAGTCCTAGATATAGCCACCGTACAGGTACAGCATGGACAGCATTATAGTAAGCTTTCTCACACTGTTCTCTGCCAATTAGCCTGAGTGCTTGAAATGAATGCATCCTTTGTGTGTGTGTTTGTTCTTTATGGGCCATAGTTTCAGCTGGTGTCAAGCAACGTAGCGCCACTGAAGCCAAGAGAACTGTCAGTTTATAGCACTGGGGGATCTGGACCAATACATGCTGTCTCCTCGTTCTGCATAAACAATTTTTGATTTACAGGAAAGGGGGACACCCCGAGACACCTGGATTTTGTAATGACTATAGCACGTGGATCATGTAAAATAGCCCACTTTTAACATTTGGCAGAAACAAATGTTATTGCTGCCAATGCAGGTGACCATTTTCAGCCTCTGCACTAATGCCTGAGTTACAAATCTCTAAAAATCGGGGTTGGTGTCGATACAGACGTAATTCTAGCACCGTGAATGGGGAACCCCTTCAGATGAGCTGACATAGCACCTGTGAGGATAATGGTTGGCAGGATTTTCAACAGCACCTGCGGGTGCATCTACACAGCGAGCAGGATCCTGCAGCAGTGAGTCCCACAGGCTGTAGCGACAGACTTGGGCTCACGCAACAGGGCTAAAAAGAGCCATGTGGATGCTCAGGTTCTGAAGCCGAGGGAGGCTTCAGAGCCCAACCTCCAGCCGGAACCCAAATACGTAGGCAGCTATTTTTTAGCACCGTAGTTTGAGCCCAAGTCTGTAGATCTGGGCTCTGAGATTCACGCCACAGGATTCTGCTTGCTGTGTAGAGGTACCCTTAGTGACTTAGATGTATGTGTCCTGTGGAAAGCCTGTGGGCCTTGTGCTTCTAAGTCATTAGGCCCAGATTTTTAAAGGCATTTAGGCCTGAATGCCTTTAAAAATCTGGGCCTAGTGCCTTAGAAGCACAAGCCTTATTGGCTTTCACCTAGGACTTGTGCTCTTGAAAATCCCACACGATAACCCTTATTGATTATGTGGATTGCAGGAGTACCTGGAGGCCCCAGGCAGGGATCAAAGTCCTTGTTCTGTAAGTGCTTACGCACATGTAAGACAAGATGGTCCCTGCCCCAAAAGGCTTACAACCTACATTTATGCCAAGTGAGAACGGGTGGATGCTACGAAGTGATGGGACAGTAAGACAATTGAGATGATGAAATATCTTAACAAATCGCACTATGCCAGGCCAGGACGAACCATGAGCCTCCCGTGTTTACCCTGGAAATGTGAACAGGTGCAGGGGATTTGACAGTGGTTTCAAAATTAAGGGTATAATGAAAACTGAGCCATCCCTGCTTTTCTGGCTGTCATTAATGGGCCCAATCCTGCTGCCATAGAGGCCGGGTCAACGCTGCGAAGTTTTGACAGCAGAGCTATGTAAATCAGGGTGTGAAGACGCCACACTCTCCAGCCAGCCGTGCTGGGGAAACCCCCCAGTGTAGATGCAGCTACTCTGCTGACAGAAGAAGGCTTTGCCTTTATAACTACTAACTAAGACATGCAGTCCAGGCAAGCTAAGATAGTAACCTCATCCTGCCGCATATAATTGATCATTTCCGGAGTCGTCATATGGTATTATGTGACGGGTTGGGTCACAGAGACTCCCTTGGGACTGCCACCTGATGTGCTGAGACTACCTCTGCGCCCGTTTTCCCTGCCAGCTTGGGACTCCAGTACCTTGTCTTGCTGAGCCAGACACGCTAACCTGCTGCAAACACAGACCCAGATCTGAACCACGTCCCCCAAAAACTACAGACTTAACTGAAAACAGCTTAAGAAGTGCTCCTGTCTCCAGCACCCAGATACCCAGCTCCCACTGGGATCCAAACCCCAAATAAATCCGTTTTACTCTGTATAAAGCTTATATAGGGTAAACGCATAAATTGTCTGCCCTCTATAACACTGATAGAGAGCTATGCACAGCTGTTTGCTCCCCAAGTATTAATTACTTACTCTGGGTCAATTAATAAACAAAAGTGATTTTATTAAATATAAAAAGTAGTATTTAAGTGGTTCCAAGTAATAACAGACAGAACAAAGTACAAATAACAAATAACAAGTACAAAGAACAGACAGAACAAAGTAAGTTATCAAGCAAAATAAAAACAAAACGCGCAAGTCTATGTCTAATAAATATAAGAAACTGAATACAGATAAATCTCGTCCTCAGAGATGTTTCAATAAGCTTCTTTCACAGACTAGACTCCTTCCTAGCCTGGGCTCAGTCCTTTCCCCTGGTACAGTTCTTGTTAGCTCCAGCTCAGGTGCTAACTAGGCGATTTCTCATGACTGGAACCACCTTTGTTCTGTTCCACCCCCTTATATGGCTTTGGCACAAGGCGGGAATCTTCTGTCTCTCTGGGTCCCCATCCCTGCTTCTAAATGGAAAAGTACCAGGTTAAAAATGGATTCCAGTACTAGGTGACATGGTCACATGTCCTGTGAGACCCCAAGCCTTCATTCTTCCCAGCCTGACTCACAGGAAGGCCTGCAAGTATACAGAGCCGTCTACAGTCAATTGTCCTAGTTGATGGGAGCCATCAAGATACTAAACCACCATTAATGGCCCACACTTTGCATAACTACAATAGGACCTCAGAGTTATATTTTATATTCCTAGTTTCAGATACAGAATGATACATTCATACAAATAGGATGACCACACTCAGTAGATTTTAAGCTTTATAATGATAACTTACAAGAGACCTTTTGCATGAAGCATATTCCAGTTACATTATATTCACACTCATTAGCATATTTTCATAACATCAGATGGAGTGCAACGTCACATACACTATGAGGGCTCTGTCCTCTCTCTGAAGAATTAGATATTGACAACGGCCAGAGACAGGTTAGTGGAGGGATTGGACAAATGGTCTGCTATAGCATGGCGGATTCGAGTTTCCCAGCACTGCGGATAGTGGTACAGCGATAGGCACTCTCTTCTGCACTGCTTTACTCGTTGGAAAGATGCCTTGGGCTCTCCCTGTTCAAGCTGCAGACACAGACTATTGCAATTGTAGGAAATGGCTCTTTTTCACTCTTCACTCCTTTTCTCTGGCCCCACTTCCCTCCTGGTATTTTCCCCAGTTCAGCCATGCTTTGTCACACTGTTCCCATCTTTACCTCTTTACAGCTCTAGAGTTCATTAAAAATCGGGGGGGAAATTTGCAAAAAATGTCACTGAAATTCCCCCTCCCCCCCCCGGAATGTTGAAAAATTCCAACGCTCTCTAAGCATCCCCCTCTCTCTGCCTCAGTGAAAGCACGACAGTTGGTCACAACACTGGGACTCAATGCTTGCTTCACAGTCAAGCTACTTCAGTTTATACCAGCTGAGGATATGGCCAGCTAAAAGCAGGAGCTGGGAAGCTCCCTCGAGCTGTAGAAACGCTTTCTTTCCTCTCCAGATCTCTCGCTGCACGCTGGGCTGCCGTTCGAGTGATGCTGAATGATGGTTATTCATTAGAACAGTACAATGTCACTACACAACAATGACGCATCAAGGCCCGTATGTTACCCAGCAGGCAGACGGGACTCTCGTGCGCTGGCGATGCACTAGGCTGTCTCGCGACGCTGCTGACTCACTATTTTTCTAGTCACAAAAATGAGAGGTTAAGCTTTTGTTTCCTCTTCCCTTGACTTCCTTGACCCTCGCTAAATGGTTTCATTAGTCGTGCTCTGCAATTACGTCTTCATACCCAAACACACTTGTAATAGAATGTTCACCCTCTTGCTCTGTCATGCTTCTTGCTCCGGCTATTTGCATACCGGTTTATGAGGGTTTTTTTCTCCCCAATGTGCTTTTCCAGGGCTTATCTCTGGATGAATTGAGCTATGGGGAGATGAATAATTTATTTTTTGAAAGCCTAAAGGAGTTCAGTTAATCTTCTTGTAGGCTTTAAATGGCCTTTTTAAATCAACCTCCTGATTTAATTCTACAGCTAAGCACCATGTAATTCTGTGTCACTTTCGAAATATTTCAAGTTTTTTTATTTAATAAGAAAATAAAGCTCTGTTGCTAATGGGGGGGAAATGGGTCTGAATCCAAAAAATATGACAGAATGAATGGGCCTGATCCCCAGCTGGTGTAAACTGGACTTCATTTCCACCTGCTAAAGTACTGGCTCCAGATCCTTGGCACCCTCCATGGAATATGCTTTTATCTCTGTGCCAGAAGGCGGGTGTCAGATTCAGAAGGAACAAGAATGAGGAGGAAAGGTTTAAAGACAATATTTCTATTCTGTATAATAATAACCAAGGGGGGTACAGGAATCATCAAGAAGTATCTAAAGTGAGTATAAACAAGAAAAGGGAGGGGAGTGTTTGGAGTGACCCAGGAGTCCTTGTGCTTCTCCTTCATCTACTACAGTGTGCCTCAACCTTCTGCAGTGTGGTGGGACACTAGACAGTGGAACCCCTTTTTTATTAACTAATTGAAGATTCAGGAGTTCATACAATTCAAAAGTTCATGCAATTAAACGTCTCAAGATTCCAGTCGGCACAGTACATAAATTCCATATGGTGCTCTGAATTGCTGTCTTCTCATCCTTCGAACTACAAGCAAAGCGGTTGCCAATGCATTGAAGGCATCAGAATTTGAAGGGATGTTGATTTGTTCCTCATCAACATACTTTTGTTATGTGTTTTCTCCCTCCCCCCCCCCCATCGGAAAAATGGTTCATATAACCGGTCGCTTGTAAGACTGTCCAGCCTTTTGCTTCCTTTTGCTGTTGGGAACTTTGGCATCATCCTTATCCCTGAACTCTTTCTTCGCCTGCCAATCTGCCTCTGTTCACACCCACCTGCTTCATTGCCTCTGCTTTACTCTGCTGAAATGCTTGTTTGCCCTTTCATTTCCCCTGGAGTCTATTACAATTCATAAATACAATAGTGAGGGACATGAAGGACTCCCAGGTGAGGAGAGTTTGAAACTATTAGGGTTGTTTAGAGAGGAGAACATTAAGAAAGGAGATAATAACGAACCATGATTAAACAACTTCATCCAGGAAATGCTGTTTGCCCTCTCCCTGGATACTAGAAAAGGGGGACATCCAATGAAAGTGCAAACCAACAAATTTAAAACTGACATGAAGAACTATTTGGAGGCAACACTTAATTACCCTGTGGAGTTTATTGGCACAAGCCAGCATTGAAATGAATTGCTTAGCAGGATTCCAAATAAAATAGATAGTGGTTTACTAGAGTTTTCAAAAACCTCTAGAGGGTCTAGACACATCCTGCATTAATTTTTAATGGGAGATGTGTCTGAATTCCCCTAGACTACGTAGAAAATCACAACCCTTTATGCATTAGAGCATCCACAGTTACATAGTGTGACAGACCCAGAGCAGTGGGGTACAGGAGTCTGGTAGAGGGCAAATATACTGGTCACTGGATGAGTAGTTTTCTGTTCCCTGAGTGACCAGAGCAGGGGCTGCACTAGAGTAATCAGGAACCTGCTAGAACCAGTTAAGGCAGGCAGGCTAATTAGGACACCTGGAGCCAATTAAGAAGAAGCTTCTAGAATTAATTAAGGCAGGCTAATCAGGGCACCTGGGTTTTTAAAAGGAGCTCACTTCAGTTTGTGGTGAGAGTGTGAGGAGCTGGGAGCAAGGAGCTGAGAGGGTGTGCTGCTGGAAGACTGAGGAGCACAAGTGTTATCAGACACCAGGAGGAAGGTCCTGTGGTGAGACTAAGGAAGGTGTTTGGAGGAGGCCATGGGGAAGTAGCCCAGGGAGTTGTAGCTGTCATGCAGCTGTTACAGGAGGCACTATAGACAGCTGCAGTCCACAGGGCCCTGGGCTGGAACCCGGAGTAGAGGGCAGGCCCGGGTTCCCCCCAAACCTCCCAATTGACCTGGACTATGGGTTCTCCCAGAGGGGAAGGTCTCTTGGCTGTTCCCCAACCCACATGGTGAATGTTTGAGGCAAGAAAATCCACCAATAAGCGCAGGACCCACCAAGATAGAGGAGGAACTTTGTCACAATAGGTAGGATAAAGATTTAGGGGGCACATCCTCAGCTGGTGTACGTTGTCCTAGCACCATTAAAGTCAATGGAATTCTGACAACTTAGATCAGCTGAGGCTCTATCAGGGAGGATATAAACCATCATGCTCCAGGCATCAGGCACCCATGAAGTGCCTAGGGTTAGGTAGAAACTTTGCCAGCAGGCAGATTGTTCCATAATTCCCCATTACTGAGCTGCTCACTCCTTTCTGTGAAGCATCTGGCCACTGCTGGAGAGAGGACATTGGACGAGATGGACCATTGGTCTGACCTAGTGCAGCCGTTCCTATGTTCCTTTCATCCTATCTTTGAAGCCTCCCTAAAGCCCAGTTTTCCAGAGGGCAGCATGTGCAGAAGACTCTTAACCAGCTTCTTCCTTGCCTGAAATGTGACTGCATCTGAAATCATTCCACCATGCCTCCCCAACGGCGGGATCCAGCTCCACGCTGCCTTCTTCTCAGAGCTGCTCCCTCTCTCTGTCCTCCCCAGCCCGGTGCTCTAGCGCTGCACCTCCTGTCCTCTCCCATCCCATCACCACTGCTGGAATGGGAACCTCCTCTTCCCCACATCCTGGGTCAGGGACAGTCTGTGTTTCTCTGCCTTGTTCTCCTTTAAAAAAAAAAAAAAAAAAAAAAAGCTGAAAATATCCCTTCCTTCCCTGACCTATTCAGTACCTCTCAATTCCCACCCCCATTCCCTCAGGGATCTGCCTAAGTGCTTTAATTTATTCATCAGGCAGCATCTCTACACTACGGATTGATGTAACTTGCACCATGTGCAGCCGTGTACCCCTTAGCTACAGAGAGTTTTGGGACACGCTTTGCAGGAGGGACGCTAGACACGACATTGCTAGAAACAGTGGGGTGAAATTAACCCTGGCTTATCTGATTTTTTTTTTCCCTCCCCGTTCAGGACTTGAGGCGAGGGTGGGTGGGCGAGCAACCAAGCAGGAGCTGGGAGGCTGTGGGGTGAGTAGTGACAGGGAAGAGGGACATGGGGAGAGGCAGGTTGCAGGGGAAAGCTACAAGAGCTGTACAGGCAGCTGGCCTGGAAGGAGGAGCTAATCTGCTTGTCCTCCGAGCGAGGGAGAAGGAGCCCGTGTTGGGCCTGTCCCTCTGGCATGTCGGCTGGCACAGCGTTCAGGTGAGTGGAGAGAAGTGGGGAAGGCTTGTGGTCCGAGCAGCACGTTACAGCACAAGGGGAATGCCACCATGGGAATTCAACAATCAACTCGGCATGTTGCTACAATGGCACGTTGGGGCAAAGGGCGGCACAGAGCGATCTTTAAGAAGCGTTTCCAGTGGAACAACTTGCCCAGGGTTGTGGTGGGTTCTCGGTCACTGACCATTGTTAAATCGTGACAGGATGTTGTTTTTCTAGAGCAGTTCTAGGTGCAAACAGGAATTGATTCAGGAAATTTCTGGGGCCTGCCTTATACAGGAGGTCAGACTAGCTGATCACAGTGGTGACTTTAGATTATATTTCCCAACAGTGAGGTCAGGGGAACTGGGGAATAATGTAGCCCCATTACATGAGTCATTAAAGCTAAAATGAACAAAGCATTAGAGAAACCGACTGGCGGGAACAATCCTGCATTGGCAGGGCCCTGGCCTAAGAGGTCTCCTCGTTCTCTCACTTCTGAAAGGGCTGTAGAAGAGCAGAGAGAATGGAGTGTTCTTTCCAAAGATGCTGTTGCTAATATTGTTTTGTCTCCTTTTTAGCTCCTATTGGCATGGGATTTTCAAAAGCTTCTGCATGACACAGGAGCACAAATCCCTTTGAAAGTCAATGGATGTTAGGTGCTTCACTTGCTTAGGCCCCTTTGAAAGCCCCAGCCACAAGTCCCATTGATTTTCTTTGGAGACATGTGCTCCTAAATCACTTAGGGGCTTTGACGATGCTGCCCATAGTTAACATGGTGCTTCCTTAGAAGTTTGAAAAGAAGGGGCGAGATTACATCCAGCCATGGGTAGGTGGGTGGGACAGCAGAGGCCCAATTCAGATCAGCTCCTTGTACGCTCACTCACAGCAACACAAAGTGAGTGGCTACTCCAGGCCCAGCTTGAGGGAGCAGAGTGAAGACTCGTGCACTGTTGCTGACTACAGTGTGCTTTCTCTGGGAATAGGCAGAGAATTGCATTTTCCAGGGCTGTCAGCTCATCACCTTAGAGAGCACAAGCAACTGCGCCCTTGCCTAAATCTGCTGCCATTGAAATCAATTTTATTTTACTCCCGAGATCAGTCAGAGTTAAGTCAACACTGAGTTATTTTGAAAATTCCCCCTTCTATGTATAGATGAATGTAATGTTCATGCTACTTTTCTAAAAGCCCTTCCGAGAAGATGGAATTTTAAATGGACTGCAAGGAACAAACGTTAGTTTATGGCTGCTAAGCTGACCCTAGATCTGGCCCAACAATGCTGATGTGCCTTTTTCCCCTGAGAATGATATTGTAACTGCCTGTTAGACACGGTGCCTGCCTAGTAAGTGATACATGATGAATTACGGACAATCGAAAAGCAGGTAATCTACACTGACTGAATTTGTCTGTTGTGAAATTGTCTTGCTGTTGCAATGTGATAACATAAAATTATTCCATTTCTCGATTAAAACAGACAGAATAATTGGCCTTGTATTTGTAAGCTGGAAGATAATGGTTTTCTGAGCAGTTGTTGCTTTCATAACACAGACAAAATAATTTTCAAAGCATACATGTTGAGTATCTCTTAAATGGTCACACGTACATTACATATTTATATAGTTGCGGGACTGGATGCAGGAATCAATGAGAAAAACAAGGGTGTAGTCCTGAATGGGCAAGTACCGGTACTACCAGAACACCCTGCCAGCATCACCTGGCACACATGGTATGGTGTGTGGAGGATGCCACTTTGCTGCAATCTCTGGCCTGTGCGATGCAGGAATTCAGATCATAACGGTTCCTCCTGGTCGTAAAAATCTAATGAAACATTGATGAGTGCATCGATAGCCATGGAATGGCTGATGCTCATAGCCCTGCAGCACTACATTCACTAAAATGAGTCTTTCTCCAGTCATTGCTTAGTGATGCTTCAAATATGTTGAATTGTTCTTGACTGGCCTGATTCTGTTTTGCACAGCTGTGAATTTCATCCATTGCATGCATCTCCGTTCCTAGCCACGCCTATGAAACCCCATTTCCCACAGTTCTCCACTTTTTGTGCCTCAAAACCATCTCCTCTTCACACAGATTATCTGTTTATTTTCTGGCCATGATGACTTGGCGTTAACAGAAACAGTTGGTTTAGGTTTGGTGGGTCTGTAAAGCCACTTCTCTTTTTGGCACTATTGTCTGTTCTCACCTCTGCTCACTGCCTTTATGATGAGGGCTGCTCCAAAGGAATTAGATATCAAAAGGTGCACCCCTGGCCCTTTTACAGTGTCTATTACAGACCAGCAAGGCGTTTGGCTTGTGTCAGTGAAGGTCACTGCTCTAACAACTGCACTGCCTGCCTAGCATTTGCTATCTGGGATCAGAAGAGAGATGGAAATCCCTTCTCTTTGAGGAGGCTCTGAGCGCTCCTTTGAATCCACAGAAGTCCATCTCCTTTGTTTCACTGGCTTGGTCTGCTTCTAAGACTAAGACAGTCTTTGGATCCAGCTCTTACTCACCAATCCCATGCAGACAGCCCCCAGCACCTCTGTAATCAGTGCTGAAGAAGGTTTCAGTGATGTTGGTGACCTTGGGACAGGATCTCGGGACATTTTGCCTTGAAGACTCAACTCATAGAATCACCTTGTCCCTTTTACAAGAACCAGGAGAGGGCCTCATTTTTAGTTACACAAAGGCCCCTTTGCATGGCTCTAAGGGGCCTTTAAAGAAGGGGATAAATAAGATCTTATCACACTACCATAGCATGTAAAGATGCCTTTGTGCAAATTAAAGTCAGGCTCAGGGTGTGAATTTCTTCATTGCTGTTGGAGATTTGATGCGTGCTGAAGAAGACCTAAACCTAGCACGATCTGCCTCACCAATTCCATGTTTCCTGAGTGCTATCCCATACTTTCCACTGTGGTCTCTGGCTCTCTAGAAGGCAAGGAGAATTCATATAACCCCGACATTTGAATGGTCAATCTAGTACTTTAAGAGATCCTGGCAATGTGGTAAGAACTTCCCTTTTTCAAATAACACCTGATTTCCTCTCCCAAGCAGTTATCTGGATCCAATATCTGGCAGCCTTTATTTATTAGGAGGGAGAAAATTTTAAATGGCTCATGTGGTGGAGCTTCCATCTCCTTCCCTTGGAGAATCGTTTCCCTATGGAGGTCTGTAGGGTTGGGGAACTTTCTCTGAAATCTTGCCAGAATGCCTCCTTATGTAGAACTCTTCCATTGTCAGTAACTAATAACACAGGTAGGTGGATTATGTAGCCAGTTGACTCTCTCCAACAACAGTGGCCAACTCTCACTGTTGTATTGTTGAAATCTCATGCCATACTAGGGCCTCTCTCAGGCATTTCGGAGGCAAAGGATCTTCCAACTTTCTGGGTACCGACAAGCTACCCAAGTGCTTGTTCCACTGATTTATCTGCTCAGAACTGTCTCTGGTAGCAGGTTGGGTCTGGAGTGATGGGAGAAGATATTTATCATGCACCAGGCCCTACGTAAAGCAGCTCTCTCTTAGCTCAAGTGGTAGAGGGTGGTATTTTTGATGCTGAAGATTCTAGGTTGGGTCCCTGCCACTGGCTGTAGTGTGTTACAGAAGGCTTGAGTGATCTGGTTGGGATTTGTGTGGAATTCCTGGATTTCATCCTGGGAAGCATTTTATCCTTGGAACCTCACAGATCTCGCTGCCTCAGGAAGAAATCTTTTGAGGAAGCTGCCTTGTGAAAATTGTAGCAGAAGAATCACCAGGTTAGCACTGTCACTGACACTGCAGTCCCTTTATTGTTGTGTGTGTGGGCAGAAGGGAACAGGAGGAGGGAAATTAGTTGGTGCTCAACAGGGTTAAATGCCATGTGTGGGGTAGGTACTGGAGGGCTCCTGAGTGAGCTCTGTGATCCTCCATCCCTCTCTTCTCATCATTTCGTTCCTTTCTGGCAATGGCATAATCCAGTCTAAATGGGGCTGGGGAAAGGGGCGGGGAGGGAAGAGTACTAAGAGGGAAAATTTTATCTTTACCTGAGACCTATACTTTTTTCTCTTCACCACCAGAGGGCACTGTTGGTTTACTTTTACGTTATAGTGTAGACTGTCCCCTGCTGGTATGTCACAATTCTGGAAATATCCATGGCAATGATTTATCTCTTGAGGAGTTCCCTCCTTCCCTATAAGGGATGGATTCTGGTTTTATTGCTAATTGGCAGCCCCAACTAGACTCCTGCTGTCGTATTCGTGGTGGGTTTGTTCTACGTGTCAGCAAATGGGCCTGCTTTTGGCCTGACCTACAGCAGGATGGTCCAGTGTCTTGTCATTTGCTGCTGCCCATTCCTTCCAGCTTGTTCTACCTTGTGAACGTAAGACTGGCTGCTCTACTCCATGTGGAGCCAGAGGACTTTTGCTGCATGTTGTGGGGCAGCTTCAAAGATTTTTTTTCACTTTGTAAAGCTGTTTCCAGCACAAATACCAGAGGGGGATTGACACAGTTGGGTTTGCGCTACCTCAGAGTAAATAGTAATGGCTGATTTTTATTTTTAATGCTTGAATAACTTCAAGCGATCAAATTGGATTGTACCCAGCTACCCAGACTCCCTCACCCTTAGGCTCAGATGGCCCCGGAGAAATTACAGACCAAAGGGAAGTTTTCCTGAAATGTTATGAACCCCCAAGAACTGGCTGAGAGCCTGCCGCCGAACACATTGGGAAGTTCTGAATAAGTGTCTAACTTCTTAGCCACACCCCAGAACTGTCCTCTTTGAAAATGTTAACCAATCATGGTCAACTCCACTGAGGAGCCTAGAGTTGTGCATGGCCAGCTATCACCATGGTAAAGGTGATGGACCCAGCAATAGCAGTAAGATCATGAGGTTATTAGTGTGTAGCAGGGTGGAGTTGTCAGCGGAGGGCTTAACCGGCTAACTTCTTGTAGGCTCATGGAGAAGGTGGTCATGAGCAGGGACTTGAACGTGGAGAGGATGTTGAGCTTGCAGCCTAGCTTGGGAAGATAGTTCCAGTCATACGGGGCAACTTAGAAGGGAACCTGGAGAAAGCTGTGTGAAAAAGAGTATGGAGTGTGATGTCACTAGTGGAGCAGAATAGGTGGGCAATGCAAAAAGAGATGATAGGGCGGGGAAGAGCTGTACAGAGCCTTTAACTTGATGCAATGGAGAATGGGAGGCCAGCCAAGGGGTTCAAATTGAGGATTGACAGGGTCAGCAGGATAGGAATTTTGCAGTTGGGTTTGTGGGTGAAGCCACCACAGAGGAGGAAGTTCCCATAGCGGAGACAGGAGACCAGCGTACGGTTGAGAGCTTTTGGTGTCGGGGGAGGAGTTTGGATCCTAGCGAGGTGGTGGAGGAAGAAGGTTCAGGCCTTGGAGAGGGCCTAGATGTAAAGACAGGGAGGATGTTGGTGTGTTTGACAGTGTTTTAGAGCATGATCTGCTCTCAATGTCTGAGCCCTGTCTACATACCTGCTTACATCATTGGTACCTCTGATGTAGCTGCACCATGCCTGAAAAACAGGTACTAATTTTCCTATTGTAGGAAAAGCCCACCCATGTTTCATTAAATGATGCAATAGTGGGGGCTCACCTGGGTATGAATTCTCATACTTTGTTCACTTGGTTAAATAAAGAAAACCGGTGCCTTTTCTCCTTGGTTCTGGTCTATACTGGACCCATCATTCTAAAAGCCGTAAAACGAGACAGCATCGTGAACTTTCACAGAGTATCGGTCACAGTCAGTGTTTGTTGGTGTAACCTAGCGCTGTCTTGTCGACGCTGGGACTATCTACTAGGAAGTAGAAGGAGTCTAGAGGGAGACAGAGTTGAGAAGGTCTCTGCAGAAGAGGCTAAATCTGGTTTCATCCACCACTTTGTTGATGTAATCGTTAAATAAAAGCACTTTGCTGAAACCCAAGACTACCTCCCTCCTCAAATGAGTGTTGATTCCTCTCCAACAGCATGTATTATTTGGCTCGCCTTCCTTCCTGAATCCTGTTTTATTCTCTGTTTGGAAATAAACCTTTGTTTGTGCAGCATTATAACTGGTGATATTAGCTCTAGTGGCATACTCCATTTGCCGAGTTGCATTTAGTGGATATTGGGGAGTGCTCAAAGTTGTTTTTCTCCCTTTTTTTCCCCGTTGGCCATTCTTTGAAACTGGCTGGATGGGATACACCACTGCATCATGTTACTAGACTCTATTCTTGGAGACGCAGCCGCATATTTTTAACAGTGGGGGAGGTTCCTAACAGACTAGCTAATTGCTGCATTCATCTATGGTTTTCTAGCTTTAAGCAGCAGGAACCCGTGGAAAAGACGCATGCACCACATCACAGTACATCTTCCACAGTCAGCTTAACATCTGGCATTGGGTGACAGATCCCAGATCAACCAGACAGCATTAGCAATGGCAACGCTGGATCAAGTTAGCACTAGCTATTAACATCACAGCCCAGATTCCTTCTTTTCGGTGATATAAAACTGGTAATGTAACACAATTCAAAACGGAGCTTGATAAAGCTAGAATGATGAGCCCAAGTGGAGCTGTTCTTAGAATCTGGAGAGCAGGGGCTGATTTTTTTTTTATCTTTGCACAATGGCTTGTGGATCTCCTTGGCTGGAAAGATGACTGGGCACCAGTTACTTACATTGCAGCTGCATGAATGTCAGGGAGAGGAAAAAAATGCTGATTCTAAACTCCCCAGGGCTATTTTTGCAGCCTGTGAATCCTTAGGAGTCAAAGATCAAATTTTAACTGTTGCAAGAGGAACGGATTCCTAGATGTCTGCCAACTCCAAAACAAGGCTTTGCTAATGCCAGACAACAGTTGTGGGATTTAGGATTGAAATACATTGCATTTGATCCAACAAAATAGAGGGCATGCTTCCATCTTCACATTTTTGCCCATGATTCAAAAGGAAGTGAGGGTGTTTACTGAGCACAATAAGCTTGGGGTCCCAGCTGTTTCAGATGTGTCATATAAAGACTGTGGTTCCAATCCAAAATCCACTGAAGCCAACAGAAAGACTCCTCATGACATGAATGGGCCCTTAATACGATCTTCTGTTTACCTGAGGAACTTCTGTGGCCCCCATCACTTCCTGCCCCGGTCTGGCTGCTAGAGACAGGGGCTGAAGCGAGCTAGAGCGCCCCTCTTCCCCTGGCACATTTCCGGCATGCTTGGCCCGTCTCCAGCAGCCGGGCCTGGACGGTGAGCAGAGGGGGCAGGCTGCCACCACCACTGCCGTCTCCTCAGCCAGGCTCTCGCAGGCAACCACTGTATTGGACAGAGCAACCACTGGGCGGTCACCCTCAGCCGGTGTGAGAAGCAGTTCCATCCCGCCCCCTCCGCTCCCAGCCTGGGCGTGGCTGCACAGATGTGTGTGTGGGGGGGAGGACTGAGAACTATTGAACCAAACTGGGTAAACCCTTTTATATAATGGAAACCACTTCAAGCCAGCGGGTGCAGCAACACCTCCAGCACCCCTCGTTCCAGCACCTATGCCTGGCTGCCAGGGCCGAACGTGCCAGGGGGCTGGCGCAGTGAGAAAAGGACAGAGCCCCTCCCCCTCAGCAGGCCAAGCAGAAGTCTAGGGGGGGGCAGTATTTGACCCCCGCATGTCCCACCTCTGTCAGCTATGGGATGCTCTGTGGCGGGGCTCCCTCAGTCTCTGTTGGTGAAGCTGTTCCACTGCAGATAAATAATGACAGAGTGACTGGAGCAGGGGGAGTGGGGCCTGGATCTCCCACCTCCCCGTGGATGTCCTACCCACCAGGCTACAGCATAGGGTTGCCAGTCGTCTGGTTTTCGACCAGAACGCCCGGTTGAAAAGGGACCCAGGCGGCTCCGGTCAGCACTGCTGACCGGGACATTAAAAGTCCAGTTGGCAGTGCAGCGGTGCTAAGGCAGGCTCCCGGCCAGCCCTGGCTCTGTGCAGCTCCCAGAAGTGGCTGGCATGTCCGGCTCCAAGGTGGAGGGACAGCCACGAGAGCTCAGTGCGCTGCCCACACCCCCGAGCGCCAGCTCCACAGCTCCCATTGGCTGGAAACCATGCGCAATGGGAGCTACGGGGGCAGCACCTGCGGATAGGGGCACTGTGCAGCACCACCTGGCCGCGCCTCCACCTAGGAGCCAGCGGGACATGATGGCCACTTCTAGGTGCTGCCTGAGGTAAGTGCAGCCCGGAGCCCACACCCTGAGCTCCCTCTCACACCCCAACTCCCTCCTGGAGCCTGCACCTCAAACCCTCTCTGCCCCCGCCCTGAGCCCCCTCCCACACTCCAATCCCTTCAGCTGGAACCCCCTCCTCTACCCCAAACCCCTCATCCCCAGCCCCATCCCAGAGCCTGCACCCCCAGCTGGAGCCCTCTCCTGCACCCCAAACCCCTCATCCCTGGCCCCAGCCCAGTGAAAGTGAGTGAAGGTGGGGGAGTGCGAGCGACGGGGGGGGGGGAATGGAGTGAGCAGGGGTGGGGCCTAAGAAGGGACAGGGCCTCGGGGAAGGGGCGGAGCAGGGGGTAGGGCAAGGGTGTTCAGTTATCTGCAATCAGAAAGTTGGTAACCCTGCTACAGCATCATTCGCACTCATTCCCTGCAGCCACTGACTCTCTACTGGAAGCTGTTCCACTCGGTCTAAATACTGAAGGAGGGACACAGGTTCGGGAGTCAGGGGTTCTGTTTGCTGCTCTGCCATTGATCTGCAATGTCCACTGGGCAAGTCACTTCACTTTTCTATGCCTCTGTGTACCCCACTGTTTGCGTGCCTTGTCTCGCTAGCTTGTGAGCTCCCCGGAACAGGAACATCGTTTTGTTCTGTTTGAACAGTGCCGAGTTCAAGGGGGTGTCGGTCCATGACTAAGGCTCCCAGGAGCAACCACAATAATAATAATACTATACATTCACCATTGCCAAGCCTCAGTTAAGTTTCATGCTAGGCTCCAAAGTACCTAATTCAGAAGAGCAAATGCAATAAAGGTGTCAGTCCCCCGGTGCAAATTAGTCATATGATGCATCAGTTTTTGTGTGTTTCTTATCCCTGGGATTTTCATCAGTGTATAAGGGTGGAATGACAGTCTTGGAGCATTGCCCAGCCTGGCTGGCTAAGGCAGATAGGACAACTGTAGCATGCACAGCCTCAGTGCCTGTAACCTCTGCTGTCATGACATGGGTCTGACTGCATCCGTCTCTTTTCCCATATGGCTTGGCAGTAAGCAAACATGGGACCTTTGGCAACCTGACAGTGGTGGTAATAGATGTAGTGTGATCATTGGAATGTGGTGCTATCAGGAATGGGGATTGATAGGCTTACATGTGTCATAAGTAGCCCTGGAAGGATTCAATTAGTGTTTACTTTTAAGCATTTTTTCTATTTTTATCTTTTTTTTTTTTCAATTTTCAGTTACAGGAAGTTGGGGGGGTCAGACAATAATTCATTAATGACAACGGATGATGATATGCAAGAAGTTAAAGCTATACAGCCATAAAAACACAAACTGTCAACATCACATTAGGTACTTCTACAAGGTAAATATCCTTCCGTCAAACTCTTAAGTTCTCAAGCAGCATTTTTCTTATTTTGCCTTTCTGTACATTTCTATCATCAATGGGAATATTTTTTCAGTTTGTGTACAGTGAAATGGATGTTTACTGACATTTACTGACAAAAATCTAATCCTCCAAGCCTAATCACAAGAGACTAGGACAGTTCAGCTGTCCAGGTGTTCCAACTATGTCAGGATAACAAATGCAAATATACCTAAGGTTAATATATCATAAGACAGTTTTGCAAGGCCAGCATGCAGAATGTGAACTGCATGCAGAGAGGAGCTCAGATTCCTAGTGGTAATCCATATCTCTTTAACACATGACACTGTAAGGTCTTTGTTGTCCCATGCTAGAGATTTCTATACAGCCTGCATTTGCTTTCTCCCAAAATGTTTGTGGGTCCATTTCAGGCTGCTACACAACATGCATCTTTTAGCATACCTAAATAAATGCAAGATTTGGTCCTGAAAATTTGCACCACTGTGACCAGTGATGTGACTTCAACTCCTTCAGTGGAGATGACTACATCACACACTGCACAGTGATGTCTCCATGTTTCCATGGAAACAGAGCACCCCAGGCAAGAATCACCATGGCCTCGCATCCTTTTCAGTGGAGATGAGGCAGCATTAACATGCTGCACCTCAAAGCCATGGCTGCATGTTTCCATGGAAACAGAAGAGTTTCCTCCCTCCTCAGATTAGCTGTCACTAAACAGGTCCTTAGCTGTGTTATTGGGATGGACTTCTACCTCGTCCACAGTCATGTTGGTAACTAGAATAGGAAACCTCTCTCCAGACAGCCATTGTGGGTGAATATAGTCTCTGAAACGCTACTGTGTTTTTACGGTGTATTTTTTACATGGTACTGCCTGAAAGAGGAAGCCGTTGATCAAACCCTTCGAAGTACATGGAGACTCCCATTGTCAGCCCAGGAGCGAACTTCTCTGATCATCCAGTCTAACCACCTCCATAATAGGTAGAGTAAATTAGCACGTTGTGGGGCATCTTTTACACAGTTGACTTGGTAACTGTTCTTTTCTAATCTCTCACATTGCCAGCTCGAAAGGCTTGTCGCTCAGTTACATACTAGGCAAGAGCCCAGATCTCTGCCCGGAGCAGGCAGTGGTTGGACCGGTATGCTTCCTCTGCTGCACCCATCTGCCCTAGAGGCTAGATCTGCACACAGGAGGCCTGCTGTAAAGCACCACTGTGAGCGGGTAGTTTCACCTCTGACCCATCCTCAGCACGTTCCCAAAGAGCTGTCTGAAGCCAGCCCCGGGGCAGCCAACAAGATTTATTAGGAACAGAGAGAAAAGCAGCCTGCACAGTAAACAGGACAGAGACATGATACATGGTGGCTTGTCATTCACTCTGCCGGGAGCCTGGAATGGCGAGCTGCTGTCAGAGCAAGGCAAGGCTCCCTGGTGCATGGCTGAATCCTCGGCCAGGTGCAAGAGCGTTCCGGAGCATCCCCGGCGAGCAGGAGAGGGCTTCACTTAAACTAGAGAGTCTGACTCTCCTGCTGAGGTCACTGGAAGCTGCAGGTGCTCACACCTCTGCCAATCGGGCACAACATCATTAGCACAGGAGGAGGTTCCTTATTCCATTACTGGGCTTTTACATTGTCTGCAAAAGCACCATCTAGTGCCGGGGTAGGCACCCTAGGGCATGTGTGCCAAAGGCAGCACACAAGCTGATTTTCAGTGGCACTCACACTGCCCGGGTCCTGGCCACCGGGCCGGGCGGCTCTGCATTTTAATTTAATTTTAAATGAAGCTTCTTAAACATTTTAAAAACCTTATTTACTTTACATACCACAATAGTTTAGTTATAGACTTATAGAAAGAGACCTTCTAAAAATGTTAAAATGTATGACTGGCACGCGGAACCTTAAATGGGAGTGAATAAATGAAGACTCGGCACAGCACTTCTGAAAGGTTGCCGACCCCTGGTCTAGTGGCTTAGCCCATCATGGCCTCAGAGAGCAATTCATAGCGTATTTCAGAAAGGGACTGGACAAGTGAGGAAAGTGAATCCTGTGGGTAGGGTCTGACCATCTGCCTGGGCTGATGGACGGAAACGTGCCTGTTTGTCAGCTCTTACAAGAGAGGAGCCAGTAACCCCAGAAGATGCCCTCACCCTCTCCTCTAGGCTGGGGAGCAAACCATCCTATTCTCCTTCCTGCCTAGGGTGGAGAGGGGGTTGTCCTGCTCCCATTCTCCCTTCATATCGCCCCACACCCATTGCCTGTCCCCTGCATTTTCCTCCCTCTCCATCTCCTCCTGAATCATTTGCCCAGAGATTCTATACCGGCTCAGCCGCCCTGCTGGACTAGAGCGCTGCAGACATCGCAAAGAGGCCACGGCAACTCCGTGCCCGAAGGAAGAGTCGACAGACCTCCAACCGCAGCCAAGTGGGTGGTAAAGGGAGGTGACAGCCACTACAATGGATCACAGCCCCATCTCCGTTTCAGCAGCTCCTCCCAGTAAGGTGGTTGCCATTTAGGACAACTTACCGCTTGTTTTACAGAAGCTTTATTTAAGTTTTGTGCCACAAGAAGATGACAAAACCCCACCCATGAAAAATATCCCTTAATTAATCAAGGGGGAAATGCATGGCAAGTAAAGAGGTCACCTCCTGACTCCCAAACAAGCAACCAGGCACAAAAATAAGACATGCTTTGCAATCATTTACCTGAAAAACACTTCCCTGAGCCAGAGCCCTGGCACCACAATCTCCCTGCTGCAGTGGGAGACTGGTGCTTTTATACAGACTTGCTAGCCCAGCATTCCTGCTTGGAGTGTGACTGGCAGAGCTCTCAGCCAATCAGACAGCAAGGGAGACAGCCTGTGCTCAGGAGTTACCCGGTGACCAGGTTTCCTTTGAGTGGCAGTTTCCTCACCCAATCAGAATTCACCTGAATCACAATGCTGGTTGGCTGAGGTTGGCAGCCACAGTGAGGCCTCATCTCCTGAGCGCAGTGTCCCACCTTGCAATCTGATTGGCTGAGAGTGGTCTCAATCATAGCTGAGTGCCGCATGCCCTGCCTAAGAGGGGGGCTGGGTGGGCTGCACTGAGAGCGCTGGAGGGCAGTACCCCCAGGCTGGCTCCTCCTAGAGCTCTCCCAGCCAGGGAGCAGAGTAGTCCCAACGAGGCACCTAGCTAGGCTGGTTGTTTCCTGCCAGATCCCTCCTTCAGCCCAGGGCTACCAGCACCGGGGGCCAGCACCCCAACTACAGCCCTCCACCCAGCCCGGACAAGGAGCCACCAGCGTTACCTGGCCACCCGCGGTGGGAGGCGTCCGAGCCAGCCGGCAGGACGGCAGGTCAAGCCAGTTCATCAGGACTGGGTTTGGCTGGCTAACGGTAAGTATTTTCCAAGACAAACTGGAAAAGAATTACTATTTTTAAATTGCCCTGGTTTTCTATTGAGAAGGACATTTTTCATTGTTGATGATATTTCCATACAGAGCTTTTCAGAAAACAGAGTTTCTGCCCTGTGAGAAATTGTGATATTTCGGCATTTTGTCTTCATCCCAAACCAGAGAAAAAGTCAAAATCGCCAACGTTTGAATGCAGCAAAGAGATCAGAACTATTTTGCTTCTGCAATGGCTAAATGAATAATTTCGACTTTTTCAGCTGACACAAAATGTTTCTTTTTGTCTTTCAAAAAGTCCAAATGTTGATTCTAAACTCAATCTTTCAAAATGTCGATTCCAACTGAACAAAAATCTTTGCTTAGAATTTTCCTGTTGAAAAACGTAGTTTATTGTAATAGCTGGCTTTGATGTAGGGCTTTCCATGCACAGCTCCAAGGGAGTATTTTATTTTTAGAGATGGGGAAACTGAGGCACAAAGAGGTGAAGCAACTTGTGGTCACCCAGCAGGCCAGTGACAGAGCTGGGACTAGATCCCAGGTCTTCTGAGACCCGGTCTAGTGCTTTATCCACTAAGCAATACTTCCTTCTGTGTCATGGGCATCAACATTTTCCTCTGAAAATTTTGATTTTTGACAAACCTGGTATTTTTTCATGCAAATATTTCAGTTGAAAAATTCCAACCAGCTCTAATATACACATATATGTATACACATGCTCACACGTGTAATGTGTATGTCTACATGTTAACTTACACATGCTCACACACATTGTGTGTATATCTACATGCTATCTTCCGTGCTGCCACCTTCTTGAAGTTACTGCTGTTACTTTATGCCATAATTATACTTTTGCAGTAAAAAAAAGAAGCCTCCAACTGTCCTTAAAATAGATTAAGATGCCTGTGGTTTCCAGTGTGTCTGTCTAAAAATAGCATAACAAAAAGTTAAATACTTAATGCGGGGAAAATTCATACAGACCTGGGGGGAGCTATCCTGTTGCCCTGCATCCGGATGGTTTTGTACAAGTGTAATTAGTGATGACAAATGTAACAACTGATTTTTAAAAAGAAAGGCCCAGCATGGCTGACATGCCAGGACTACTGCACATAATGTTATACAGTGAGACTGCAAATTACAATTATTTAAAGGATTGATAGTCCCATGTAAGAAGCTGACAACATCATTCTCTTTATGGTCAGATGAGAGGACTGTGTTTGGTTTTCATAAGCTAACTGCCCTCTGAATCCCACGTCCATCAGAACCTTTGATCAGCGTCCTTGTCACAACACAAGAAACCAGGGGGCTGGGACATAAAAAGTCTATGGCCTTGATTCCCATTTATCGGTAAGGCCCTTTCCCCCCACTCTGACAGTGCAATGAGGCCTGGGAGCGTGGTACATCACTTACAGTGTCAGCGTGGTATATACGGGCTTCAGCATAACTGGGAATCGGGGAACATGGCTCCCAAAACAACCGCATAGGACTTCGTCCTGCAAGACAGTGAGCTCCCTCAGCTCCCATTCACTTCACTGCAAAGGGTCTGCGCCAAAGCCCATTGAGTCAATGGGAATTGTTTGGACCATGCCCAGAGAGAGGGAGCCCTGACTTACCAAATGTGATCGGTGGAGATGCTGGGCTCAACCCTCCACTGAGGTCAATGGTAATTTCAATGGGGCCACTAGGAAAAGCTGCACAGAGGAAGCCATTCTCAGGGTGTGCGTTTTAGCGATTGTGTGACACCCCAGGATGCTGCTTTGTGGGCTTGAGTGCCATCTGCTAGCACCGGCTCTGTGAACAAGTGATTTCATGACATGGAACACGCTAGTAGCTACTGCTCCCAGTTACGCCAGCAGCAGATCTGGCTCCAGTGTGGACTTGCCCAGTATTCAGATAGAAGTGGGGATAAGCGTAGCGTCAATGCCGAGATTCATGACCCTGCTCTCCTCGCAAGGCTGTGTGCCAGGATTCACTCTCTGACAGCTGACACTGGGAGCCCATTCGTCCTTTCCCTGGCTTGCACTTGCTGTCTTGCGCATGACAGACAACAATCGGAAAGAAAACAAAAGCATTTAAGTTCTTTCTGTTACTCTCCCAGCAAAGCAGCACGTTCACCGCCGACTTCAAAGGTGGGGTTTAGTGATCATTAGCACGATGCCACGCTTCACAGTGATCAAAGCAATCGGCGCCCAGCCCCAATAAAGGAGACGGAGCTCTGATTATATTCTTTCAGAAAGGGTTATGATAAACAGAGCTGGGGAAAGGGTGAGCGCTGGGCAAATATATGAGGGCACACCGCCGAGGTATCCCTCTATACCAAAACCAATTCTCATCGCCTATCCAATTGTACCTTTGATCCATTCAATCACACAGTGCTGTCATTTCTAGCTTAGATTTGACATTGCAAACGCTGAACAAAAAAGCTACAGTAAAGCACATCTCACTTTCAATTCCTCTTTATGATTGCAGGTAGGTAATTATTTGAGGGATGGGCAGTGGTTTTGGTTGTACTGATGAATTTATATTTGGATATTGTTGTGCCGGTTCTCGTTTATTCGAAGGTCCCTTTACAATCATCATGCTGACAATGTAAATAGGCCTTAAAGAGGCTGTGGCTGGCATGGCGTAAAGGGGCCTTAGTAGGATGAGAATCAGGCCCTGTCCGTTCTAATGCATGGAAAGGTACGAATGAGAAATGACTGTCTAAATGGATGAATGCAGTGGATATAGAATCACAGATAAGGGGCCACTCATCCAACCTATCAAGTATCAGGGGGTAGCCGTGTTAGTCTGTATCTACAAAAACAACAAGGAGTTTGGTGGCACCTTAAAGACTAACAGATTTATTTGGGCATAAGCTTTCGTGAGTAAAAACCTCACTTCTTCGGATGCATAGAGTGCATCCAACCTAATGTATAACACAGGCCATAGAATTTCACCAAGTAATTCCTGCATTAAGCCCATAACTTCTGCTTGATTCTTGATTATAAAACTTCAACTGATGGAAGAATCTTCCACATCCTTGGCTAATTATTCCAATGGTTAATTACAGCACTGTTACAAATTTGCACTTTATTTCTAACTTGACTTTATCTAGATTCAGCTTCCAGTCACTTGATCTTGCAGTCTTTGCTAGATTAATAAACTGTCTAACATCAGAAATCTTCTCCCCACATAGGTATGTGATCAAGTCACCTTTTCACTTTCTCTTGTATAAACCAAAGAGATTGAGCTTCTTAAGTCTTTCACTGAAAAACTTGACTTGTTCATGCAAAAGATGTAAAAAGTAAGGGGCTTCATGAGATTAGAATGAAAATAGATGAGTCTTGGAGTACAGAAATGCAGTCTAATACATTTAGTGGGATGAGAAACTGGGTTAAAGTAAAGCATCAAGAAACTTAGGAGTGTGAGTGGACAGCAAATTGGACAAGAGTTTGCCATGAGACAGGACAGCAAAAAAGTTGAATACAATGTAACAATAATAATATCTAGCTCTTATACACTAAAGTGCTTTTCATTCATAGATCTCAAAGTACTTTACAGAAGAGGTCAGTGTTGTTATCCTCATTTTACAGATGGGGAAACTGAGGCATGCAGTGGTTGAAATGATTTGCTCACTGTCACCCAGCAGGCCAGTGTCAGAGGCAGGAATAGCACTCAGGGATCCTGAATCCCAGCCCAGCCTTTAGCCATTAGGCACAACCTCATTAGGGCCCTACCAAATTCACAGCTGTGAAAAACACGTCACGGACTGTGAAATCTGGTCTTTTGTGTACTTTTACCCTATACTATGCAGATTTCATGAGGGAGACCAGCATTTTCCAAACTGCGGGTCCTAACCCAAAAAGAGGAGCCAGGGGAGTCACAAGGTTACTGTAGGGGGGCTCACAGTATGGCCATCCTTACTTCTGCACTGCCTTCAGAGCTGGGTGGCCAAAGAGCGGTGGCTGCTGGCCGGGCGCCCAGCTCTGAAGGCAAAGCCGCCACCAGCATCCATGCAGCAGTAAGGATGGCGTGGTATGGTATTGCCACCTTTACTTCTGCGCTGCTGTCTTCAGAGCTGGGCCCTTGGCCAGCAACCACCACTCTCCAACCACCCAGCTCTGAAGGCAGCAGCGCAGAAGTAAGAGTGGCAATACCAAACCATGCCATCCTTACTTCTGCATGGCTGCTGGCGGCAGCGCTGCCTTCAGAACCGGCCAGCATCCAACCTTCCTACAACCTTCCTACAATAACCTTTTGACTGACCCCCCGGGTTATGGGTGACTGCACTTTTAATGAAGTTTATGGCAGGCTCATGTCCGGAGCAGAGATAGCTAGTCGAACAATGACCCTTCCCCATAGCACCACGGGAAGCCGTTTACAAATGGGGCAGGGGGACGTTTTCACTCCCAAATTGTGGAATCTCTCGTGTGGGGCCCCAGTCCCCTATCAGCTACTTTAAACTACTTGCCGACCCATGCCGAGCACAGTAAAGACACATTAGCGGCCGCGTGGTTTGGCGATCCAGAATGTGAGGGGGTAGGGTGGGTCTACATGCCCTTTTTTTCATGTAAGAGCACTTTTAATGAGAACTTCCCCCGTTTCCCCTAGGCAACCCTATGTGATATCAGTCTCCTGAGGGTAACAGAGGCGGAAAGGAAGGAGATGCTGCAAGTGTCTGGGTATAGACCCGGTCCTCATGCTGCTATGCTGTGTACTGCAATGTTGCCAGCAGAATTAATTCAGGAGTTGCGTGGGAAAGTGTCCTACCATGGAGGAAGAAATATGACTGCCCTGCCCAGGAACCTTCTGCAAAGGATTGCAGAGTACCTCCATGAAAGTTTCCTAGAGATCTCCTTGAAGGAATCCTGGACTATCCGAGTCCACATAAACAGTCTTTTCCGGGAGCCACCCTCTGCGTAGCTGGAGCGGCCTCTTGTAAGCAGAGAACCACAGCACCTCACTTTTTCTTCACAGTAAACATGCAAAGTGTGTGCCTGCTAAAGTTTAACTGGACTTTGATTGTCACTGTATACTCACCAGAGGTGCCTTCCCCACCATCACGGTCGGCCACTGGGATGTCCTGTGACCCACAGGGCTCCAGGGTTAAAAATCTTTCCTGGCTCTTGGGGAGAATGGATCCACTGCTCGCCTGTCTCCCATTCGCCTCCTCCTCCTCTTCTTCATCCACCATTTCGTTCTCCCTGTTGTCCCTAGACTCACACACCTGTGAGGTGTCCACGTTGCTTGTGGGTGTGCTAGTAGGGTCACCCCCGAGAATCACATGCAGCTCATTTTAGAACCGGCATGTGTGGGGTTCAGCACCAGAGCGACTGTTCGCCTCCCTTGCCTTACTTGGCAAAGTTCTTTTATTTTCACATGGCACTGCTGTGTGTCCCTCGTGTAGCCCTTCTCCCCAATTCCACGAGCGAGCGTTGCATAGATGTCAGCATTTCTTCTGCCAGATCAGAGCTATGCCTGCACAGATTCTTCTCCCCACATAGCGAGGAGATCCACCACCTCCCGTGCAGACCAGGCTGGAGCATGTTTGGGGCGTGTAGTCTCCATGATCAGCTGTGCTCCAGCTGGCACGCTCCCAGTGCTGATCAAACAGGAAATGGGAAATCAAAAATTCCCGGGACTTTAGCAGGGGAGGGGCTGTTTCCTGTGTACTTGGCTGCAGTGCAGCAGAGCTGAGAATGAGCACCAGAGTGGTCACAGATGAGCATTGTGGGACACCACCTGGAGGCCAATTAAGTCCAATTACACAACGCTGCATCTGCACTACCTCGCAGTCGACCCATGAAAATCGAATTAAGTGCTGCGCCTCTCGCAGAGGTGGATTACAGAAGTCGACATCAGAGGCGACTTAGGTCGGCGTAAAGGCCCCGGCAGTGTAGACAGCTACGTTAAGAGGTCGACTTAAGGCGGCTTCCTTCCACCTAACTTTTTAGTGTAGACCAGGCCTAAGTTGCCTTGACTTTCAATGGGCTCCTTTGGGCTCCTAATTTCCTAAGGCCCAGCTCTCAAAGGTATTTAGGTGCCTAACTCCCATTGAAGTCGACGCATGGGTCCCTTTTGAAAATGGGATTTACACTTCAAAGCGATTTTGAAAAATGTACTGTAGATTCTCAGCTGGAGAAAACGGGTCCAGCTCCTTTGACTGCAATGGAATGATGCTCATTGGCACCAGCAGTGGATCTGGCACTAACTCTGCCATGCACCATTTGCATTGTTTTTTCCCCAAACTTATCTGGGGTTTGCTTCCACCCCCACTTTGCTCAAAGCCAGATTATCTATTTCATGTGCATTCACGGGAGAGAGCAGAGTAGTCGGATTTATAAGTGAAATTAGGGCATAAGGTTGCATTTTAAGAGTGTTCTATCTTCTCTCCTCCATGTACCTCTAACTTGTACATGGAATACCGGCCCTCTCTTTAGAATTCTGGATGTGGTGCAGAAAGAAACCTCAAGGTCAAACGATGTGACCCTCTGAAAAATATTCTGCTCACATTAGTCCTTGGGAATTATCTGCTCTGCTCTGGAGGAAATTTTGCTTTTAATATATTTATAAGATCTTTTCATTCCTTCTCCATGTGCGGCCAGGGCTTTTCACAATGGAGAAGGAAGGCCGGGATAAGAGAAGAATGGAAGACATGTTGTGGTCAGCGCAATCTATATGAGGGCTGCAGGATCGATCAATCAAGGTGATCAGATCTTTTCAAACGGCTCTTTCGCACTCGCTGCGAGCTAGGTTGTGACTCTGACTTTGTCTGCGCACCAATGTGCGGGCTACTCAGACCCTGGGGTCCAAGCAGAGAGAAGTAAGTGGGATACTTAGTCCCAAATCCTCAACTCCCTTTGATTTTGATGGGACTTAAGCACCTAAATATCTGAGGATCTAAGCCCTACTTCCTTGGAGCAAGTGGGCAGGGAATGGCTGGAGCCTTGGCTCCATACAGCTTCCCCGTCTCTTTCTCCCTGGCCAGAGGAGCTGAGCCATTGTGGGATGGGCCTGTTGCTACTGTAAGACAGCAGTCAATCACTATCCCCAGCCCTGGAAGCACAGAGGAAATGGGAGGAACTGTGACTTAGAGCAGGGATGTAGTGGGGCAGCTGCCTCACGGCTGGAGAACGGGTTAAAAGCAGACAAACTAGGCTGATTGGGGAAGCAGCCACAGCTGTGGCCAGCTCAATTAGGGCCCAGCTGGCCCTGATAAGAGGACTGGGGGCCAGGAGCTGAGGGAGTCTCACTCTAGCCCTGGAGTGGGAACAGCTAGCTGCCTGGGAGCAGGGTACCTGAGGTGGAGCAATGCTGGGGAATAGGGCTGGGGAGCTCCAGCCTGGTAAACCCCCAGACTCTAGGCCTTGGTGAAGGCCTACAAAGGTACTGGGGCTGCAGAGATATGGCCTGGGAGTAGGCAAAGGCAGCAGTCCTACCCCCTTGCCAATGATGAGTGGCCATTACAGACTGCATCTGCCCAAGCGAGCAGGGGCTAGATGGAGACTGGCAATAGCCACTGAGGCAAGTTGGGTTTAGAGGGTTGGGGGTTCCCCAGGGAGGGGCGGAACCCCAAGGTAAAGGGCACCAGGATCCGGGAGGGACATGGGGCCAGCGGCAGGCGAGACACTGGCCTGCAGAGGGCGCTCCAAATGCTGGAAAAGAGCTAATTCCCAGACGACCAGCAGGAGGCGCCGTGCTGGTGAGTCTTCGCTTTGCTACAAGGGGCTCTCAACCTTTATCTTTCTGAGGCTCCCCAACAGGCTATAAAAACTCCACGGCCCACCTGTGCCACAACAACTGGTTTTCTGCATATAAAAGCCAGGGCTGGCGTTAGGGCATAGCAAGCAGGACAACTGCCTGGGGCCTCATGCCACAGGGGCCCCCGCAAAGCTAAGTTGCTCTGGCTTTGGCTTCAGTCCAAGGTGGAAGGGCTTAGGGCCCCGGGCTTCAACCCCATGCGGTGGGGCTTCGGCTTTCTGCCCTGGGCCCCTGTGAGTCTAACGCTGGCCATGCTTGGAGCATCCCCTGAAACCCGCTCATGGCCCCCCAGGGGGCCCCAGACCTCTGGTTAAGAACCACTGACTTTGGGTGCCTCTCAGACAGCATCTCGTGTGGCTATTGCAAGGACATGACAGATTACAGTCCATCCATCCATGTCACAGTCTAGCCTAGGATTTGGAATGAGACGGGTGTTGCAGATTCCTCCACCTGCTTACCAGGTTTGGCGAACCTAGCCACCGTCTGAGAGGAGACGGAGCAGGTATGATCCAGTCTAAGTAACACACATCTCACCGCAAGCACTGCGCTTGCGAGAGAGCCTTTTGGAATGCTCTCTTATCCATATATGAAAGTGGTATTTTCCTGCAGAGTGCAGCAACACACATGATTCCGAATGAATAATACAGTTGAAGGATTTTCACCTATTTTTCTCTTTGCAAATTGCCCGTGAACAGATTGCAAAATCCTGGAAGGCATTCATTTTCTATGAAGATTTTTTTTTTTTGCAAATCATTTCAGCAAACACTTCTCACAATTCATCCTTGTAATGTAGGGAATTAGCTCTGTGAACTTGCACCCCGGGCAGCAGCCTCTGAATTTGAGTTGGTCTGTTCAGCTGTAATAATGACAGTTTGTACTGTGTTGGTTAGTTCCGTGCCGTAAGCAATCCAGTCAGAGAAGAGAAACACCACTGCAGGTACAACCAAGAAAAAAAAATGGCAGGGGACCAAGGGAGTAATTTTTTTAATTGAAAGCTGGGAGGATGAGGAGCTGGTTCCATGGAGAAGCTCAATCCCCCTCCTTCTAAAAGTGTCCCCCCGTAGCACCATCTGTTGCATTTAGAGCAGTACGGGTGTGCACGTGTGATTGTTCATGTGTATGCATGCAGAGAGCTCTCTGTGCCCCCTCCCTACCTAAGCACTCTGTCCTTGGGTCTCCCAGCACTGCAGTACAAAGGCCATATGCCTTAGATTGTCACATGTGCAGGGCATGAACCTCCCTTTATGGGGTCTATAACGTCCCCAGGGAGGCATTATGAAAGAATGAATGGCCCCATCACTGCAGCCTCAGGACCGCCATCCTAAACTTGGATAACTAGATAGCACCAGTGACAAAAAATGCCATTTTCCCTCTCCAGCTCGCTACAAAGCTCCACCCCTTCCTCCTGGATCAGCATCTAGCCACCGGGATTCATGTATTTCCCACCTCTTGGCTGAAACTTGATGGGAAAACTACAAACCGGTTCCCACTAGGATAAGATGCAGCAGCTCACCTCCACCTAGCTGACCTCCTGAGGTCCTTCGAACCCTGATATTCTATGATTCCACCGTGGGTCACCAGGGGCACATCAAACCCATGTCCTAATTCTACCACTGACTCAAGAGCAAACCACTCCTCCAGCTCCTGTGCGTTGCTTTGAGTTAGTAATCTCTGGGCTGAATGTGAGCAAGAGAGACGTTAACCAGAAAGGTTTGCATTCTGAATGCAGAAGGCGAATGGTCTGTGTCAGTTACCATTGGGTCATATTGCGTAGCTCCAGAGAGAGAGAGACAAGCCCAGAGAAGTAGCAGTGCTACTGCTGGGGAAGGAGAACAGACTCCATATGAGGTCATTAAGAGACAGCTGGGAATTCCCTGGAACCAGATAGAAAGGTTCTGGTGACATCACCAACTACAATGGTGAATAGTCTTTCAGAACAGTGGTTTGTTTAAAACCTGTTTCCAACTGACCTGACATTCATTTCCAAGGCAACAACAGATGGCAGCAGACAGATGGCTCAGTAATTTCAAAGCCTCTCCAGAAAAAGGAAGAGTCACTTCAGTATAAGCCGACACTTTCCTGGCACTAGGATTGAATAGGATCTTAACATCTGTATTAACAGGAAATACACACTAAGAAGGTGTATCACAGGCATGTTATTCCTAGTTATTTTTGTGCTATTACACGGCACAGACCCAAGCTACCTCGAGACAGGCCCAACTCATGGTGCACAAGATTTTCACCAGTTTGGGCCAATATTTGAGGACTGTAGCCCTATTTCCCATGTGATCTTGGGCAAGTTACTTAGGCCTGGTCTACACTGGGAGCGGGGGGGGGGGGGAGAATCGACCTAAGATACGCAACTTCAGCTACGAGAATAGCGTTGCTGAAGTCGACATATCTTAGGTTGACTTACCTCGCATCCTCACGGCGTGGGGTCGACTGCCGCCGCTCCCCTGTCGACTCTGCTTCTACCTCTCGCCGTAGTGGAGTACAGGAGTCGACAGCAGAGCAATTGGGGATCGATTTATCGCGTTTACACTAGATGCGATAAATCAATCCCCGATAGATTGATCACTACCCGCCGATCCAGCAGGTAGCGTAGACATACTCTTAATCTCGCTCTTTTTCTAAGTTTTCTATCTGTAAAAAGGGGTCAATAATCCTTCGTCTGTCTTTTCTCTGGAGCAGAGGCCAACTTTGATTATCTGTATGTACAGCAACAGGGGACCCTAAAAGCAGTTGGAACCTCTACCCACTACTGTAATAAATATCTTAATAGGAAGGCAGGGCTGCATGCTGGATGCTGAAGACTGGGTGAACCCCAGGTTAGAGAATCCTTCTGTTAGCTATGTTTTGCTTATAATAATTGGGTTTGGATTATGCTGGTTCAGATTTGTAGCCGTTTTATTTCTGTTGAATCTGCCCCCAATCAGATTGGCCCAATTGAAAGAATTCTCTTTGGATGGATTTTGTCCAATGCACGTGCGCGCTCTCTCGCTCTCTCTGTGTAAATTTTTCTTTGGTGCTGTAGTGCTTTTAAAGAAAACAAATCTGAAAGGAACAAAAAAATTGGGCTGGTATCACCTGTGAATCCCATCAGATGTTAAAACCCCTCAGTAAAATGTTGTTTTGTCTTAGCCAGAAGCAACTTTCAACTACCTGAAAGGGGGTTCCAAAGAAGATGGATCTAGACTGTTCTTAGTGGTACCAGATGACAGAACAGGGAGTAATGGTCTCAAGTTGCAGTGGGGGAGGTTTAGGTTGGATTAGGAAAAACTTTTTCACTAGGAGGGTGGTGAAGCACTGGAATGGGTTATCTAGGGAGGTGCTGGAATCTCCTTCCTTAGAGGTTTTTAAGGCCTGGCTTGACAAAGCCCTGGCTGGGATGATTTAGTTGGGGATTGGTCCTGCTTTCAGCAGGGGGTTGGACTAGATGATCTCCTGAGGTCCCTTCCAACCCTGATATTCCATGATTCTATGAACTGTTCATTACCAAAGCCAGAGTACAGCCATTCTCCCCTCATTCTGTCCCCCAAAGCTTGCAGGTACCTCTTATCTTCTAAGATGATAACAGAACATGATTACAATGAATCAACGGGATCTCTCTGATATTTCCTCTTTACCTTGCCCATTTACATCTACATTAAGCAGGCTAAGGAGACGGTTGGCTTATGACGCAACATATGGTCCATTTGGGGTGAGATGAAAAGATGGCATGAGAATCAATTTATGGGTTAGATTTTCCTCAGGAGTCACGTCAGTGGTGCTACATCAGAGTGAAACTGGTGTGACCCAATTCCCTCTTCATCCAAACCCATAATAACTAAACACGCTGTCCACTGCGGGGTTGAGTGTAGCTGTCTCTCCCCCATCACCTCACTGACACGATGGATGAAACATATTTGGCCAAGTCAGAAGAAGAGATGCCCAAAAAAAGGTGTTAATTAAGCTCGTGTGTGTAATCTGCCTTGGCTGTCAAAAGGTGTTGTCCTTGCCCTTTCAGCCACTGTAGCACATTTATGTCCATAGCACATATGGCAAAATTCAGCACATTCTGTCCCTGATTGACATCAGTGGGCCTACTCATGTCCTTAAAGTTACACACGTGCTTAAGTTCCCTGCTGCATCGGGTCCTCTGCCATCAGTGTTGCTATCCAATAGGACAGCAGAGAGGAGAGCCCCGTTCTTTGAAATCAGTTAGGCCTCCCGGCTCTTTCACAAGCTGAGATTGTTTGTAGCTTTGCCACAAGCCCTGAGCTAAGGGGCAGTTGTGCTGCCCCAGGAGCCATCAGGGACTTGGAGCATCACAGCCTGGGCCCTACTTCCCCTCTTTTTTGGGGCTAGGGCAGCTGGCTGGGGGATAAAGTGTGTCAGCACTAGAGCTGGGGACTGGCCTTTTGAGGGGAGTTGGGCTCAGCCTCCCTTGTGCGTAGTTATCCGCTTCCCAGGCTATGAGTTTGGGGTTGGGGCGGTGGTTGGGTCAGGTGACCAGGCCTCATGCTGGTAGCCCAGGAGTGGTGCTTCCTATGAGAGGCAGCAGCTCAGGCAGTTAAAAGAGGGAGACAAAACTGCAGGGAGGTATTGGTAGGATATCTAGGGTCACAGGGAACAGCCTAAGTGAATATGTTCACGGGGAGGGACAGGAACAAAACCCGTGCGATAGTGAGGAGCCTGCTGGGACCAGACTGACTGCTCAGCCTTGAGAAGGAGGCTTTTCTCTCTGTGCAGAAGGGTTTGCTTGTGCTGGGATGGAGGGCGACGGCTCTCCAGTGGGCAGAAAGGCAGCTCTATGCCGTTTCCACTCTGGCAAACCCCAGTTCTGCCGGCCACTGCAGATGTAGCTACAGTATTAACCACTGGAGCGGTCGTGGTGATGCCAGATGAAATGGAACCATCTTGTAGTATTAAAACAAATGCAGGCTCAGAGGTGGCATTAGGCTGTCAGAGTGTGTGTGTATCTATATCTATATTCTTCAAAAAAGCAGGGGGGGTACAGTAACTTTTTAAAAGATGTTGATAGAAATAAATCAGCTGCAGGTAAACAAAGTAATTTTCTTAAATCAAATACCTTGATTAGCTGCCTCCATGAAATCAGATTCTTATCCAGGGCTTTTCTTTCCAGCCAGCTGCCCACCTCCGAGGAGTTTAAACAATACGCATTGACAGGACGCAGTCTCTGGTGAAAAAGCTGTGCTGTGTGACCTAACATTCATCAGACTCCAAGAATGAAATCCAGACCTGGATTTGGTAAATGGCTCCTGTTTGTATCTATGGAGGCCCTAATATGTCCCCTGTCACTAGTCTCTGACCACCTTCCACGTATGCAAAAATAACGTCTCCCTCCCTTTCCAGCGCCTAGGAATGATGTATAGGTGTTTCATTTACACTGTCTGCAGAACTAATTGAGTGAAGCCACATCAAAGAGATGAGTTCTGCCCCTTAGTTCCGATCAGTGAGGCCCAATATTGTTCTTCTGTCTTGCAGGGGGGAGCTCTGGAATCTTGGTCAAGCGCGTGGTCATCAATAGTGTCGTGATTCCGTTGGAACGGTCGTGGTAGGACAGGACAGTGGAGGGAGAGAGGTTCTTCTCCTGGATGGGCTATAAATACTAGGACAGAGGCTTTGAATTGGGCTCTGTATTCAGAGAGGGGCCAGCGCAGGAAGGGTCACGTGCTCATGGTGACCTGTGCTGCTAAGCAGATGGGCTGCTGCAATTTATAATCTTATCCCTATTTTAGGGATGGGGCCTGTAACCGGATGACTTGCCCATGGGCTGGAGAGCCTGGGGCTAAGCCAGCCCTGATTACAAGATGAGCCCTACCTCAAGGGAATCGGGTGGTTGGTTGGGAGAAGCTCGGGAATCAGGTGCCGCGATCAGAGGCAGGTTCAGAGGGCTGAGCTCCAGGAGTGGTGACTGCAGGTGGAGCACTGTGACAGAGGAGAGACTGCGCTGGAGGTGGCTGAAGAACTGCTGACTTATGATTTTGGGCTTTATGCTGAGGACTTGTCGAGGATAATTTGGATTAGTTTGTGATTACAGACTCTGAGCCCTGTGTGAACCTTATTTGATATTAAACCAGCCCCAGAACGGGCTGTTGTGAGCCACAACAGAGACTGTCTGGAGCGCTGGAGGGGCCCAACAGGGGCAGAGTGCCTGTAAAGCAACCCTGGATCAAAGACATTAAGTGACTAGCCTGAGGTCACCCAGGATGCTGGGAAAAGAACCCAGATCACCTAGTACTAGTGCCTTAGCCACAGTACTCTCCTGCCTACCAGCCAGAGGCGGGTTATACCTTTCCCCAAGTAAATACTAGGGCCTGTTCCCATCACCCTCCTATAATTCATTAGAGAAATGGAGTTTATTCTTTGCAAGAGTTCTTGTAGCAACCATCTCCCTCAGCCTGCTGTGTGTTTAGACAACTGTCAGTCTCCCCACTAAAATGATACAAAGCTCACGCTGAAGTTTAAAATCCTTACAGAAAATAGCAGTTCTAGTTTTCCTGTGTGTACGTCTGTTGACTCAACACCCTGCAAGGGAAGATGACAGCTGCAAGACAATAGCAAGCTTCAGCCCTGAATACACCAGTCTTCCAGTTGGTGGGATGGGCCCCATGAAAACAGGACCACTTGTCGTCTAAAAATGACAGTGTATGGCTATATACTATCCCTAGCTCTAACACAGCACTCTTCATCTAGAGAGCTCAACACACCGTCTAAAGGTGGCGCGTATCGCCACCTCCATTTTACAGAGAAGACTGAGGCACAGAGATGTGAAGTGACCTTCCCGAGGTCACCCAGCAGCCTAGCTGGGAATATGAGGGGTCTCCTGAATCGTGCCCTTTCAATCAGCCAGCACTGCCTCTCATAAACACAACAAGGAGTCTGGTGGCACCTTAAAGACTAACAGATTTATTTGGGCATAAGCTTTCGTGAGTAAAAACCTCACTTCTTCGGATGCATAGAGCGAAAGTTACAGATGCAGGCATTATATACTGACACATGGAGAGCAGGGAGTTACTTCGCAAGTGGAGAACCAGTGCTGACAGGGCCAATTCAATCAGGATGGATATAGTCCACTCCCAATAATAGATGAGGAGGTGTCAATTCCAGGAGAGGAAAAGCTGCTTCTGTAATGAGCCAGCCACTCCCAGTCCCTATTCAAGCCCAGATTAATGGTGTTAAATTTGCAAATGAATTTTAGTTCTGCTGTTTCTCTTTGAAGTTTGTTTCTGAAGTTTTTTTGTTCAATGATAGTGACTTTTAAATCTGTAATAGAATGACCAGGGAGATTGATGTGTTCACTTACTGGCTTATGTATGTTACCATTCCTGATGTCCGATTTGTGTCCATTTATTCTTTTGCGGAGGGACTGTCCGGTTTGGCCAATGTACATGGCACAGGGGCATTGCTGGCACATGATGGCATATATAACATTAGTGGATGTGCAGGTGAATGAGCCCTTGATGGTGTGGCTGATGTGGTTGGGTCCTCTGATGGTGTCACCAGAGTACATGTGGGGACAGAGTAGGCAACGAGGTTTGCTACAGGGATTGGTTCCTGGGTTGGTGTTTCTGTGGTGTGGTGTGTAGTTGCTGGTGAGTATTTGCTTCAGGTTGGGGGGTTGTCTGTAAGCAAGGACTGGCCTGCCTGCCTCCCAAGGTCTGTGAGAGTGAGGGATCATTTTCCAGGATAGGTTGTAGATCGTAGATAATGCGCTGGAGAGGTTTTAGCTGGGGGCTGTATGTGATGGCCAGTGGTGTTCTGTTATTGTCCTTGTTGGGCCTGTCCTGTAGTAGGTGATTTCTGGGTACCCGTCTTGCTCTGTCAATCTGTTTCCTCACTTCCCCAGGTGGGTACTGTAATTTTATGAATGCTTGATAAAGATCTTGTAGGTGTTTGTCTCTGTCTGAGGGGTTGGAGCAAATTCAGTTGTATCTTAGGGCTTGGCTGTAGACAATGGATCGTGTGATGTGTCTTGGATGGAAGCTGGAGGCATGTAGGTACGTATAGCGGTCAGTAGGTTTCCAATATAGGGTGGTGTTTATGTGACCATTGCTTATTTTCACTGTAGTGTCCAGGAAGTGGATCTCTTGTGTGGACTGGTCCAGGCTGAGGTTGATGGTGGGGTGGACCCACGGAAAGGAGGCCCTTGAAGAATTCCACCTGGACTTCAACAATTTCCACCCAACCACATCAGCCACACCATCAAGGGCTCATTCACCTGCACATCCACTAATGTTATATATGCCATCATGTGCCAGCAATGCCCCTCTGCCATGTACATTGGCCAAACCGGACAGTCCCTCTGCAAAAGAATAAATGGACACAAATCAGACATCAGGAATGGTAACATACATAAGCCAGTAAGTGAACACTTCAATCTCCCTGGTCATTCTTCTATTACAGATTTAAAAGTCACTATCATTGAACAAAAAAACTTCAGAAACAGACTTCAAAGAGAAACAGCAGAACTAAAATTCATTTGCAAATTAACACCATTAATCTGGGCTTGAATAGGGACTGGGAGTGGCTGGCTCATTACAGAAGCAGCTTTTCCTCTCCTGGTATTGACACCTCCTCATCTATTATTGAGAGTGGACTACATCCACCCTGACTGAATTGGCCCTGTCAACACTGGTTCTCCACTTGCGAAGTAACTCCCTGCTCTCCATGTGTCAGTATATAATGCCTGCATCTGTAACTTTCACTCTATGCATCTGAAGAAGTGAGGTTTTTACCCACAAAAGCTTATGCCCAAATAAATCTGTTAGTCTTTAAGGTGCCAGCAGACTCCTTGTTGTTTTTGTAGATACAGACTAACACGGCTACCCCCGGATACTTGCCTCTCATAGACCATCTTTCCAGACTCACTCAGAGCATCACTGAAATGCACCCACCCCTGGGGAGGAAGGCAGCAGCAGTGTGGTAGAAAGAGAACTTACTAAAGGATGCTGGGGAAGGCAAGGCCTCTTACAAATTTGCCTAGTGATCTAATGGTGTCGTTCGTTATGAAGAACAAGCAGGGAAAGTCTCCTCAGACAGCCCCCTACAGTCAAGCGCATGGTGACCTATCCTTGTCAAGAAGACAACAGCCCATGTTAACCCCACCAGGGCTAGAACCAGTGGTTTCAAGGAGCTGTTAGCCTGAATCTCCTGCCACTGGACCATCCTCTGTGCGTCTGATCCTTGGAGAGACGAGGTTGGTGACAATGGTGAAGGAATATTTTTTATTGCATCAGCTTCTGTTGGTGAGAGAGATGAGTCTTCGAGCCACACAGAGCTCTTCTAGTTGCTTCAATAACAGAGCTCCCCTCACCCACCATGTCTCTCTAATATCCTGGGACCCACAGGGCTGCAACAATTTCAGATTTTTGTAAGAACAGTTTGTGTGCTGGCCAGGAGCTCAATGAAGCAAATGGTGCCATCTACTGGAGATGTGACATTATTACGCTTCTCTAATTATTTCACGGACGTAGGCAAAATGCCAAACTCGTCACATTAACGCTGTGTGTGAAATGCATGTTTTCGGAGAATGCAATTGCATTTTGACCACGGCTAAAATTCCCCCAGTGACCTGCCCTGGGCTGAGAGTAAACAGCTTCTCCGTAGGCACCGCTGTGACCTAAGTCTGATCCTCCTACATAGACCCTCAAGCTGGGGTTTATCACAGCACCTCAGGAGCCCAGAGGCTAGAAAGGACTCCAGTCAGTCTTTGGAGCAAGAGGGTAAATGGCCAGGCCATTCTGACAGAGTGAAGAAAAAACTTCCAAAGCCTAGAAACGCAGGGTGATTCTGGAGGCCCAAGTAGCTATGGCAATCATGACATTTGCCAGCAAGTCTTGTAAGTCTCTCTCTCCTTAGTGTTTTCCTCCATTAAACAAACTGAGAGCCCTCCGTACTGTTTACTGAGAGAATTCAGGTTCACTTGATGAGCCGCTCTCCGGTCAACATTCTGTAACATTGGCGTCGCTTTGTAGTCTCACAGAGACATCAATCATCACCCGGGAGAGATGTGGGGACCATCAGCCCAAGCCCATTGTGCCTCAGCTACAGGAATAATATTAGCTGTCAATCAGTAGCAGTCTCTTCTCCTCACTGGGACCTGCCCAAGAGGGCTCAAACACAGCAACCAGTGAATTACAATTGCATAAATACTGAGGGCAGCTCTATCTTGACTTCCCTGTAGAATGGCCCAGAGAGTGTCAGGCCCCAGGACAACTTGGCCACCTCTTCTGTACACTTAAAAGAGAATTTCCTTTCCACTGTGTAAATACTAAAAATTCAGTATCCAATTGCTCCTGGTTATAGGGCAGGAGGGGGCAAATGTGGTACTAGCAGTATCATGGTGAACTGTTAGTGGCAGGCCAACTAAACAACTATGAAACCATTCACCGTGGAATGTTGGTGGGTCAGACTTATGGGGCAGCTACTGGAAGTGGCCTTTGCTCTAGCAGTATTACCACTGAAAGTAAATCATTTGGCAAATCATGCCCCTTCCTACTGGCACTTTTTCTTTGTTGTCAAGGCATAGACCTAGTTTCCTTCACTCACAGGCAGGAGTATCGACTTGTTTCTTTCAATGAGTGTAGACGTCATAACAGAGACAGAGGGTGTGGAAGTAGTGTGATGCGGCACAGCTCCTGTTTCATCAGTTCCCTGCATTTGCTGCCAGTGCTCTTCATGGGTGGACTTTGGGGGGGCAGGGAGGGGCATTGCACCCCCAAAACTGCAAGCCGCAGGCAGGTAGGCAGCCTGCGTGTGCAATATTATGAGTTCTTCAGAGGAGACAGGAGACTGCACCCAGTTTGGGCCCCTGAGGCAGGGACTCCGAATTTTTTTGGCTTTGTCTACACTGGCAAATGAAAGACAAAACTTTTGTCATTCAGAGGTGTTAAAAACACACACACACACACCCCACGAAAGACAGAAGTTTTGTCCAGGACAAGCACCGGTGTGAACAGCGCTTTGTCGGCAGGAGCGCTCTCCTGCCGGCAACGCTAATGCCACTCATTAGGGGTGGACTTTTTTTGTCTGCGAAAGAGCTCTCTCCTGCCTACAAACAGTGGCTACACTGCGCACCTTTGAGTGGCACGTCTGGAGCGGCACAGCCACGTCACTAAAAGCTGAGTAGTGTAGACATAGCCTTTATAAACAGAGTGATTAACAGGGGGTTAAGATAAAAAGGGCTGTTAGGTTTCCTGAAGTTAAATGATCTGTTCCAAGCGTGGTGAACTGCAAAAAGTAAGTAGCATAAATGATAGAAAGTAATTGTAGATTTTTCTACAATTGTTTCAATTGTTGGATTAAAGAGGTAGTAACAAAGTTACTAATATCTTCTTTGAGAAGATAACTGTTTTTTTAGAGAAAGGAAATGCAGTAGATCTAATCTACCTGGATTTCAGTAAGGCATTTGATACAGGTCCACATGAGAAATTATTAGTTAAATTGGAGAAGATGGGGATTAATATGAGACCTGAAAGGTGGATAAGAAATTGGTTGAAGAGGGGACTACAACGGGTCATACTGAATGGTTAACTGTCAGGCTGGAGGGAGGTTACTAGTGGAATTCCTCAAGGATCAGTCTTGAGACTAATCATAGAACCATATATCAGGGTTGGAAGGGACCTCAGGAGGTCATCTAGTCCAACACCTTGCTCAAAGCAGGATCAATCCCCAACTAAATCATCCCAGCCATAGAATCATATTTAACATTTTTATTACTGACCTTGGCACAAAAAGTGAGTGTGTGCTAATAAAATTTGCAGATGACACAAAGTTGGGAGGTATTGCCAATACAGAGAAGGACCGGAATATCATACAAGAAGATCTGGATGACCTTGTAAACTGAAGTAATAGAAATGGGATGAAATTTAATAGTGCAAAGCGCAAAGTCATGCATTTAGGGACTAACAACAAGAATTTTTGCTATAAGCTGGGGATGTATCAGTTGGAAGTGACAGAGGAGGAGAAAGACCTTGGTATATTTGTTGATCACAAGATGACTATGAGCCGTCAATGTGATGCGGCCATGAAAAAGGTTAACACGGTCCTGGGGTGCATCAGGTGAGGTATTTCCACTAGAGACAGGGAAGTGTTAGTACAAGTATACAAGGCACTGGTGAGAGCTCATTTGGAACACTGTGTGCACTTCTGGTCTCTCATGTTTAAGAAAGATGAACTCAAACTGGAACAGGTACAGAGAAAGGCTACTAGGATGATCCGAGGAATGGAAAACCTACCTTATGAGAGGAGAGTCAAAGAGCTTGGCTTGCTTAGCCTAACCAAAAGAAGGCTGAGGGGAGATATGATTGCGCTCTATAATTACACCAGAAGGATAAATACCAGGAAGGGAGAGGAGTTATTTAAGTTAAGCACCAATGTGGACCCCAGAACTAATGGACATATACTGGCCATCAACAACTTTAGGCTTGAAATTAAATAAAGGTTTCTAACTATTGGAGGAGTGAAATTCTGCAGCAGCCTCCCAAGGGAAGCAGTGGGGGCAAAAAACCTATCTGGCATCAAGACTGAGCTTGGTACATTTATGGAGGGGATGGTATGATGGGACTGCCTACAATGGCGTGTGGCCCATCGGCATCTGCCTGTAGCAAAAATCCACAACAGCTGGAGATGGGACACTAGATGGGGAGGGCTCTGAGTTACTACAGAAGATTCTTTCCAAGTGTCTGGTTGGTGGGTCTTGCCCACATGCTCAGGGTCTAACTGATAATCATATTTGGGATCAGGAAGGAATTTTCCCCTGGGTCAGATTGGCAGAGACCTGGGGATTTTTTGCCTTCCTCTGCACTATGGGGCATGGGTCACTTGTAGCTTTAAACTAGTGTAAATGGTGAATTCTCTGTTACTTGAAATCTTTAAACCATGATTTGAGGACTTCAGTAACTCAGGCAGAGGTCAGGGGTGTATTATAGGATGGGCGAGGTTCTGTGGCCTGCGATGTGCAGGAGGTCAGACAAGATGATCACGATGGTCCCTTCTGCCTTTAGTAAGAGTAGCTGAGTAAGAATAGACATTACAATTTTAAACCTAACCAGTGTCCCTTAAGTGACTTGCCACAAGATGTCAGAACATGTTAATATTAGAGGTGAGTGGGTCTAATATTTCTTTAAACTTCTTTCTTGATATAGGAATTAGATACAGCGTACCTGTCGGATAATTTCTAAGTTATCTGCAAAAAAAACCCTAGTTTTCAGTTGCCTAAGTAGCCCCTGGAATCATGGTTAAAGTTGCCCCCTCATCTGAAATGGCCCCCTGGTGGCAGGCATGGAATTTGCCACCCTCCCACCCCCACGCACGGCCCTGTTGGCCTGACTGGAGCCGCCCCCCAAATATAGTCACTATGCATATGGTGTTCTTGTGAAAGCGAGAGATGGGATCTTTCCAAACAGCTCAGCGTTGGCATCAGTCTGCCCCCACTGACGTTCACTGGGAACAGAGTTAGACCAAGACTGGTGAAGTTGATCCTTTTTCTCTGACCTGCTGATTCCCTCTAGTTACTATCGGCAGAAATGACATTAGGCGAGTAACGTGCTCTTTGAGAGCAGCAGTGCTCAATGTTTCCCCAAGTAGAATGGTCAGAGTCAAATCCAGATTAGCCCACACAGAAGACCCATTTATTTTAAATTACGGTAGGAAAAAAGCTTGTGTAAACTCACTGCAGAGTTACTAGGCAGAGCTTAATGCACTCAGTCAAACTCTTCAAGAAACAGCAGAGCCCATTCCCGTTGTTGGCTACGTGGCGATAACCCCCATTGACTCGAGTCAGGTTGCACTCCTGGGACTGAGAATATAATTGGCCTCATGTGATCACATCCTCAACTGGTGTAAATCAGATGAGTGCTATAGACTTCCCTGGAGCTCGGCTGATTTACTCCAACTGAAGTCTACTGAGCTACTGCTGTCTGTGTTCCAGGCCTGAATCTGGTTTATATTAGCTTGTCTGCTCCTTGAGCAGCATAGTGGATGGACTCTCTCCGTCTCGCTGCCCTGTAGATAATGCAGCGTGTCTCTCTACTTATAGTCTGCTGCAATTCTGCTTCGCAGACTGGCATACAGCCAGGGCAACATCTCATTCACCTATGTATGAAACAGCATCTATAGAGCCGCGTTGGCTCACTGGCTTACACCCATCAAATGTATCAGTCTCCTTGTGTAAGATTCCCATTACACAAAAGTGATTATATTCATCATCTCTTGGAGTCTCTAAAAATACTAGGGGTGAAATTCTGGCCCTATTAACTTCAGTAGAGCCAGGATTCCACCCAGGACATCTTTCTAAAAGACACTGGGCTTGAAAGGGAAGAAAAATTCCCTCTACTGCAGGAATCGCTGGGGGCAATGCTCTGGCTTGTACTAAGCAGAAGATCAGACTAGATGGTCTTAATGGTCCCTTCTGGCCTTAAATAGAGTGATCATAATATACATAGATGTTATTGGAGCCACAAAAACTGTTCTTGGAAGTGTTTGAGAGCCATGGGGATGGTCCAGACAGAGATGGCTCGGGGTGTTTCTCCTCCATTCAATAACTGTGGGTATTTTGCATCTTCTGGCTTCTTCATTAATATTCACAATCGCCTGGTGACCTCCCACCATTGTTCCCTGTAATAAGCCTGTTCACGTGACACTGTTTAGCACAGTCAGTCATTTCTATGGGAATTTCACTCTGAGGCAGGGGTGGGCAAACTTTTTGGCCTGAGGGCCACATCGGCATTCCAAAATTATATGGAGGGCCGGTGTAGTGTATTGAATTGCTCCCTGTAGGAATGTGCTACTTACTTATGCCAGTCCTGGTGCTCTGAACGGCATGGTAAGGGGGCGGGGAGCAGGGGGGTTAGATAAGGGGCAAGGGTTCCCGGGGGTAGTCAGGGGACAGGGAACAGGGGGCGGTTGGATTGGCAGAGGTTTGGGGGGGGCAGTCAGGGGACAGGGAGCAGTGGGTGGTTGGATAGGGGTGGGAGTCCCGGGGGGGCCTGTCAGGGGGCAGGGGTGTGGATAGGGGTCGTGGCAGTCAGGGGACAGGGAGCAGGAGGGGCTGGACAGAGGGTGGGGTCCCAGGGGGGCGGGGGTCTTGGGAGGGGACAGTTAAGGGACAAGGAGCAGGGGGGATTGGATGGGTTGGGGATTCTGAGGGGGGCTGGGAGGAGGCGGATAGGGGGCGGGGGCCAGGCTGTTTGGGGAGGCACAGCTTTCCCTACCCGGGTGTAGTGTATTAAATTGCTCCCTGCGGGAATGTGCTACTTATGGTGTACTACTTACGGTTGCCAGTCCTGGTGCTCCATAAGTAGCACATTCCTACAAGGAGCAATTTAATACACTACGCCCCGGCAGGGCTGCGCTGCCTGGCAGGAGCTCCCAACCCCGCCGCCCAGAGCACTGGCAGCACGGCGAGCTGAGGCTGCAGGGGTGGGGGGACAGCAGGGGAGGGGCTGGGGGCTAGGGTCCCTGGCCAGGAATTCAAGGACCGGGCAGGACGGTCCCACAGCCGGATGTGGCCTGCGGGCTGTAGTTTGCCCACCTCTGCTCTGAGGCCTTCTTGTAATTTGATTTTTGCCATGAAGGGCTTTAATATGGGCTTTATATTTTGACATAATGTCATGGGGTCTCCTCAGCCCTGTCATGTTATATTACTATTTTTGCTTGGTGAGGCCCAGAGGAAAGTAAAATGTGAATGTCCAAATCCTGCCTCCGCGTCTCAGTGCAGTCAATAAGAACCACATGTGGAAATCACACAGCCCAGTGTGCTGTTTAACAACTCTGGGCCAGAATTTTCAAAAGAGCTCAGCTCCTACACAGACAACCAAAACAATGGGCAGATTTTCAAAAGCAGTCAGCGTCAACGTGCGTAGCTCTTCGGAAAGTCTGGTCACTTATTCTAGTGCCTAAGGGAGAATGAAGCCCTCTTGAAATTTCTGGCCCAGGCATGGAAAGGAACTGCTATTCCTGGAGTGCAGGAGAGCGAACTATAACTTCAGTAGCTGGAGGGAAGATTGAGAGGCCACCTCTCCCTTGCAGCTGCTCAATATAAACTGCTGAGTACTCATGAAAGGAGGTGCCACAGCAGTTGCAGTGTTGCCACTCTTGTGATTTTATTGAGTCTTTGGGCATCCAGTGTTTTTTGCTTAAAGCCCCAGATTTTGGAGTCATGTGATTATGTCTGGATCTGTTCCTTTTGTGGTTTCTTTAAAAAAAAAAAAACATACGTTTCTAGTTTTGCAGAGAGCACCTTGAAAGTGTGTACCCTAAACTGGAAGGTGAATAAAGAACCCAAAATACATTCTTTAAAATCCCATGATTTACTTAATGGCCTGACTCTCGTGACTTTTGAGTGCTTGGGGTTGGCAATACTGCAGCTCTATGCTCCCCCAAAACATCACGAACTGTGGCCTCAGTTCAGGAAAGCACATAAATGCATCCTTAAATCTATTCTTATTCAGGGCAACACTTATGCCTGTGTTTTAATCCCAGTGACTTCAACAGGATGTAAGCACATGCTTAAAGTTAAGCACGGACTAGGTGCTTTCTTGAATTGAGGTCTATGTCTTTTTAAAGAGTTGTAGCTCTGTGATGTGGGGAATACAACACCTTGCTGAGAATTCTTCATGGATACGGGGGGTGGGGTTGGTGGGAAGGCTGAGGGGGTGACATTTCATGAGGCTTTCTAGTTAATCATTGTTTTAGTCCATGTATAACACTGTGTCATAAGAGTTCCTCTTTCCACGGATAGTGTTAGTGAAAACAGTTCAACTAATAATTCTGGTCCTTTTAAAAGTAAGTGGCTGCCATACAAGCTGTAGTTTTCAGACTCGAATGGCCTATTTCTAAAACAGTTAGGACTGATTCTGATCTCGTTCATGCTGGTTGTACACTAGTCGAATTCTACTGGTTTTAACTGTGTCACTGCTGGTTTGCACCCAGTGTAAGAGGGAGAAGAATCCAATCCCAAGAGTGAATAAAATAATATTGATCAGTTTATATTTTTTTGGTCGGGGGGGGACCTAATGTTGAACTAGAATGTCCCCAAAGGCCTGGCATTTCTGCTTAGCAGCGCTTGGAGCAATGTGAAGCAGAGGACATATTACAAGCTTTGTGAGCCAATGACCTTCTAACCTCCAGTTTATACACCTTCACCCTTCATTGCCTCAAGGGAAAGGGAAAAGCGTGTCATGGCACATTAGCATGAAAGCTGTGCATGCAAGTGGCTCCAGGGAGAATTACAACCATAGAGCTTTCTTTACAAAATAGCTCTTGAAATAGCTCTCTTGGAGGAGAGAGTTAGAACTTTTCTCTTGTGACAAAAGGGAAATAATGTATTGATATGCTTTTTTGTTCTCTGAGGCATTTAGGGCTAGGTTCACCCAAGCTGCCTCCTAGAGGTGCAAGTTATGGCGGCTTGCCAGTGCCAACAAGGGCCCTGCAGGATTTACCTCATAGGAGGGCATGTGCTATTGCCTTTCTGGACGGGGCCGGCTCCAGGAACCAGCTTGGCAAGCAGGTGCGTGGGGCGGCCACTCCAGAGAGGGGCGGCAGGTCCAGCTATTCGGTGGCAATTCGGCGGACGGTCCCTCGCTCCAGCTCGGAGCGAAGGACCTTCCACCGAATTGCCGCCGCAGATCGCGATCGCGGCTTTTTTTTTTTTTTTTGGCCGCTTGGGGCGGCCAAAACCCTGGAGCCGGCCCTGTTCCTGGACCTCCCATGCTGAGGTTTAAGCATGGGGGAGGTGGTTCAGGGCCTGACCCAAGCCTATTGAAGTCAGTGGAAAGACCATGACTGACTTCAGTGGGCTTTGGATCAAGACCTAAGGCCCTAATTCAGCAAAGCATGTGCTGAAGTCCCATTTGCTTTACATATACATTACCCCCTTCAGTAGTAGTGCTGGTGGGACTTATGCATGAGCGTAAGAGCTAAGTCAACACATCCCTTGGCCATACGGCCTATGGCCCTGCATGGCCAGCACCACCTGCTTTTCTGGGTCTGCGCTGGCTCCCTATTGCCCCTAGTGCTGCCTTCTTCAGTGTCTTCTGGAACCCCGTCAGGTTCATGGTCTCTGGCAGGGACGGTTCAGCTGTGCCCAGCCCGGGGGTTAACTCCCCCACAGGCTGGGAATTCACCCCATGTGGGAGAATGTTAACGAGTGGCTCCCAGGAGTCTATAATAGCTAGAAGTGAGGGGAGAATAGACTGCTATTTAGATTTGGACTACTGTGTTCCTTGCATACAAATATCAAGTGGATCTGAATATCCCTCTCAGCCTCTCCATTCTTTCTCAACGTGCCCACCTCCCCAACCCTCCCAGCACCCTCTCCCTCCAGTAGGCCCCATATTCCCTGCCCTCCGAACTTGGGTTGTCCTTTGGGATGGGGGTGGCCATTCTCGCTACATCTCCAGTGTCTTTGTGGGGAACTAGTGGTCCCCTCTTTGGAGGGAAGAGAATAGGGTGACTCCCCCTTGAATCCCAAGTGTATTCGCTGCAGGGATGTGACCCACCCCCATTCTTCTGCAACCTGACCAGTAAACTCCTGACCTGCGCTGGCTGTATAACTCTGGGTCTAACACGGCGCACTCGGCCGCTGTCAGCGCTGTTGGCATCAGAAATCCTAATGATGTTTGCAAGGGTTTCCAGTTCCCCTGAAAGTCTCCAACTTCTTACCTCTGTCTGAGAACAGCCCTTCCCAGAATCATCAGCTGCAGCCGACCCAGGCTTCGGAGCGTGGTATCCTTCTGCTCATACACAAGCGCTGCCCCAGGTGGAGAAAAAAGCCACCTGCCATTGCCATCTTTGCCAGAGCCGATCAGAAATATTATACGGGCCTGAGCCTATTAAAAACCTTAGGTGCCTGAGTAGCCCTAGTGCTGTTGAAATCAATAAGACTATTCCTGCGAGTAAGGGTTCCATAGGATCAGACTGAGACCTTTGTGAATCAGGGCCTTTAAGCTCATGAAGGCTCTCGTTGATGTCAAAGAGAGTTCACGAGCTTAAGTTATGCTTAGGTATCTTGCTGAATTGGGGCCGAAAAGAACAGTTAAGCCAAAGACATTTTCATTGCACTAAAAACTGATGGTTGAGGACTGCCTACCACCAAATCCGTTCCTTTCTGGAACTACAACCCTGCGTCACAAATCGAGCCACTTCGTAGCTCATCTCTTTCTAGAACATCCAACGCGGACAGGGTGCAGGCTTTGAAAACTCATCTGAAACACAGCACTGGTCAATCTGTGCTGTAGCCAATTCTCTGAAACTCCCCCTGGTACTTTTTAAAAATGTTCACGGGACTGGTGCAAACAAATGAAGAAACCGTCCAGCTGTTTCCCAGAAGTGTTTCCTGGGTGGAAGCATTCCTAAAAATATTAATGATTGATTTGGATGTTTGTGAACTACAGTAAGCCAGCCGCCTCCTCAGGGCTCGAGGTACTCTTGATGATCTGAAATACGCTAATAAATAGATGCCCCGTTTACTTCTGATCAAATCAAATCGCCAAGCAACACAAGAACTAATGGACATCTGCACCAGAATGTCCCCGCCAAGCACCCAGCTCTTCATGGACAGAGGGGCCCTGCTGTGCACCCCGAAGGCTGCTAAACTCGGGCAGTTATGCACCTGGGAAGGAATCCCGTTCAAAAGTCCAGAGGCCCTAACTGAAAAGCCCTGCTGGCTGCCCTCTATTTATCCCATAGCACCTCAGCTGACCTTAGCCGTGGCAGCATTTCATGTCTTTGGGCCAAATCCTGCCAGAGGCTGAGCCCTCTCAATGGTCCTTAAACTCACAGGCTCATACATTGGGCGGTCCCAGGCCATTTAGGGCTTTCTATAACAAAAACGACATCCTGAGAGAGTCCATGCATCACAGTTAACAAACGACAGCGAAGAGGGTCAGGAGAGAGCCCTTAAAACTGAGCGGCTATTGGAATGTGTGTCTGGACCCCGGGAGCTTATCCATGCAGCGGTGCATCTTGTTTTAATTGCTTTCTTTGTTCACCGAGATCTGAGCTTCCTTTGCCGGCGTCTCTATCTTGTTGCCTTCTCTGTGATAGAACAGGCCAGACTGTCAGGGGGAATGGGGATCAGGGAATGGGATTACAGAGGGGGGTTTCGGCCCAAAAGACAAAGTTCATCACGATAAACATCCATGTCTGGAGAGTGACGGGCTTTCAGGGGCACCTTTGTTCGAAATGCTGGAGTGGATCCTCGGCTGCTGTAAACTGGCTTAGGTCCCTTGAAGTCAACAGCATGACACTGATTTACACCAGCTGAGGAGGCGGCCCATTATTCTCAGGAATTAGGAAAAATTTGTCACAAGCTAAGGGGGAATAAATAGCAACAGCTACTCAGAATCGTGAGAGTAGCAAGTGAAATAGAATAGCTTCCTCTAATCAGTGCCAGCAATAAGTACAGTGTAGAGAGATCCTCCACAGCACTAGGGACTTGCTTCCCCTCTCTGTCACACCTAAATAAATCAGGAGTACAGTAACTCTGCTGAAGTCAGCGGGAGACGGGTGTAATGTGAGAGGAGAATAGGCCCTAGAAATCTAGGCCTGGATTCTCAGTCACACTAAGGCCCCTTTGCTCTGTTCTGGCAGTTCAAAAGGAGCCTATAAGCAGTGTCAAGGGGCCTTCGCATACATGAGATTCAGGCCCCTAGTGCCTGAGGGAACTGGATTCTTCTCACCCTGGAAATGGTTTCTTTAGTCCGGACATGCCAGCGTACGGACAGAAGGCCCTCAGCGTGACTGCTCTGCTCACCACGGAGCGACGGAAGGCTTGTCTCTTTCCAGTCTTCCTCTCTTCCCTGTTGATCCATGGAAAAACCTGTCGAACCAACAGGAGAAATTGACGAAGGCCCAGATCCTGCAAACACATCCCCTGAGGCTCTGGGTAGGGGCAAGGCCTGCAGCTGGGCCCATCTGATTACACGTTTGGGGCCTGACTACAGACAAACTGCTGCTGAATGCACAAAGTAAATTTAAAAAAGAGAAGAGGATTTTCCCTCCAATCTGTTCCTGCTATATCGACTGGTTATTCCTAGAAACAATTTCTGAAACAGAAGACATGCTCCTTTAGGCCCCAGCAGCTGTAGAACCTCGTTTCTCTTTCCAGACTGGAACATGTACAGTTACAACAGCTAACAAAATCTCTGATCATGCACCAATTAACCTGAAGGCTTCCTGTTAATTTAAATGCATAACAGGAAGCGGTGTCTGTGCTGTATTCCACTCGGTAGTGGACATTTATTAGCGTTTGTTACTAGAGGTCAACAGATTTAGACTGACATCGGGACCCAGGGGACTTGTGTATTAAGTGCACAAGCCAGGTCCTGAGCTGAATGGCTGACCTTAGTCTAGGTAATGCTCTTGAGGGTTTCCAGAAAACTCCCTAAAGTCACTTGCTGCCTCCTGATGAAAGACGGAGCTCACAGAAGCTGCTTGTTAAGAGCTACTATTACTGACAGCTCCTGGGAGCAACCCAGACAGATGGAAACCTTAAGAGCAGTCATTACAATTAAAGGAGGCCAGCAAGCGTTGCTGTTCCCGTTTAAACTGCTGCAGATGCTTTGATTAGACCTTTGTGACTCGGCATTCCTGCTGAACTGTCCCTTCCCATTTGCATCAACGCTTTCAGGGTTTTCCTCCAGGCCAGACCTGGAGCTGCAATTGCTTAGTTGTTTTCGGGATTCGGCCTCAGTTCCATACTGTCACCACATAAATCATGACAGAAGAAAATCGTCCTCCCTTCTTCCTTTTCACTCCTCTATCCCCTTCGTGGTATGGATGTATGAAGCCGCAGACTATGGGCCGGATCCAAAGCCCATTGAAATCAGACCCTGGATTGACTCGGGTGGGTCTAAATCTTTATTTAACCAGTCGGTTAAATCCTCTGTACAGGTACATTGACTGTAACCCATGTTAAACCAGTGTGGGTCTATGGCTCCCTCTAGTGGCTACACTCAGTGAGAGGTTTGAGTCCACTTCTGCCTTTAAGCTCATGAATCTGGATTTTTGGATCAAGCAGGAGACTCATCGTGTTCTCGGGTCCAGTCTCTCCAGACAGCCTGTCCAGGGGTGTCATTACAAGCTATGGGGACTAGAGCTGCTGTGGATAGCTGAGTCACAGGACGCGCTTCCACAGCCAGTGTGTACGCGTGACCCCTATTAACCCAGCGGCACTCTTCATCCTCTAGGTTATGCAGGAGCGTTTCTGAAAGATAAAGCTGGGGGTGGAACAGCTGCCTGTTCCATAGGGGCTAGTGGGCAAACCCCACCCGTGAAAAGATTTTCAGGAAATCTTGTCAGTGGAAACTTTCCGTGGTTTCCTCTCCCCAAGGCCCTCCTGCATGTTTGGGAGCTCTGGCTCCGTATGAAGCTTGACAGAAGAGCTGTGCATGCAGCCATGTGGCGAAACAGCTGCTGGAGCCGTCGTTTCCCTGCTATCCAATAATACCCATACCCATACTCGAAAGCTTCTCTCTCTCACCAACAGAAGTTAGTCCAATAAAAGATATTGCCTCACCCACCTTGTCTCTCCAACACCTTCATTAGAACTAACAGTAGTGCTGTTTTAAAGACCTCATCTGCTTGAATGCCTTGCAGACTAGCAAACATCCAATTTCCCTTTGCCCTCTTGTAGGTGGTACGAACAGTGTCTTCCTTAGAAGCTCTTCGGTAAAGTGTCCTGTTCCCTTAACGCAGTGTTAAGTGCAAAGAGTTGTACAGGATTTGGGCTCGTAATCAATGTTAGGGTTTTTTTAAAGCACTTTGTTCTGTTCTTAAAGTTTCAAAAGTATTAAAGTAGGTTGCAGGGAGAGCTGTATGAGAGAGAACTGTGTGTGCGCCTATGGAGATGGGACACCAGCTACTGGCACATACAGATATGTTAGCATTGTTCGTAAGTTAATAGGTTCAATAAAGCTGTTGCTAGGCCATGCATGTAGATTCATGAGGCTAGCTCTTAAGACGCCAACTCTCATGATTTTATTACAAGTCTCACAATATTTGGTTCTTTCATCCAAGCCCCAGCTCCTGGAGCCATGTGATCCTGTGAGAATCTTGGGTTTGGGTTTTAAAAAAGCAAAGGCAGTTCCTAGCCCTTGCCGGTGCAGAGGAGGAGCTTGGAAACCTGACCCCTAAAAGCTCAACTACCAGACGGGGAATAAAATGAACCTCCCATTTCTTATTTCTTAAAATCTCGTTGTTTTTCAAGCAGTCTCGTGACTTTGGGGGACCTGCCTTCTGACGGAGAGGGTGACCCAGGCCGGGGTGCTGGAACAATTTGTATAGTTGGGGGGGGGAGGGGGGCTGAGAGCCATTGAACCAAACTGTAAATCCTGGATATATGATGTAAGCCACATCAAGCCAGAGGGTGCGGTAGCACCCCTAGTTCCAGCACCGACGGACACATGTGGTATCGGAAGCAAAAGAATTTGTCCTGCTTTAATTCTTTGGTGCAGCTGGCCAGGGGCATTTGGCAGTAGCTGCAAACAACTTCCCACTCCCTTCTGCAGCCAGCTCTTAACAGTGGCCACTCGCACCCCATCACCCTGCCTGATGCTCATCGCCTGAGGAGGGACGACTCGGCTGTGTCTGAGATTTCAAAAGCCTCTTTGAGCCCAGGCAATATTCAAAGGTCCATTTGAAAAACTAAAACAAAGCTTTCCATGCTTCAGAAACGGCTTCAAGGGGTTTGTGTTTAGAGGAGTGACAGCCGCCACAGAGGCAATTGCAAAATCCCTGCCAGCCTACCCCTGGGAGTGCTGCACTTTCCACGGGATATGGCTGCTGCCGAGGCTGACCAAAAGCAAAGGAGTACGTTTATTTGCAGTGGATGGACCAGTCTCTTTCTGTGTGCCCCATCTGTGAATGATCAGCGTCCGAATTCAGTCTGATTGCTGGAGAGCTAACAAATCCAAGCTGAAACATCTGTGTGTCAGACATGCCTCGCCGCTGATGCAGCTACAAAACACATCATACGCCAGTTGATTGACGGAGGGTGTGTTGTGTGGGAGATCCAGTAGGAAAAGAGAAATTCCATAGCACAGTTATGGAGGGGGGGTTTCCCCCTCCTCCTCTTGCTTGGCTCTCTTTTTAGTTCCTCTCTTCATGTTTCTGCTGCTGATTTTTCTTCCATGCTATGGTTATGGTGTTGAATATGGTTAAGAGAATAAGAACCTGACTTTCACAAAGGCAGACGCAATTGCTCAAGGGGGGGAATGCACATGCCCCATCTGTGTGTGCAATTACCATGATTGTGAGTGCAATGGATAGTTGTGAAGTGACACCAGGAGTGGATTTGGCCCGTTGGCAGGAATAGTGTAAAAAATAAGAGTCTAAGGGGATGGCGGCATTTGAGGTGGGAGGCATGAACCCTAGTCCGCATAGATGTATCCACACTAGCACCAAAACGAGCAGTGTCCGTGGCAGCTTGGGCTAGTCACCTGAGTATATATCTGGGGGTCAGGCAGAATTGCTGCCTGTGCTGTATCAGACACACTGCTAGTTTTAGGGGCTAGCTTGAGCAGGGCTGAGGCAGGTATGTCTACATGAGCTGGGATTCACACCACCCAGCCCAAATACAGATTACCTCAAGAGCATACAGGGTGTCCCTCGCATTGTATTTCATTTAAAGGTGACAGAGCATCACACTGAGCCCAGCTGAGATAGTGTGGTCTATTATTAAATGCACACCACTGTAAAACAGCATCATGGGATTCAATATTCGTTGTAGTTCTTTGACTCTTGCTCACATTTGTTGTGCTCTCAGATGAAAGGTTGTTTTTTCTCCCTATACAGTGTTGCTAACTCTCGTGATTTTATTGCAAATCTTATGACACGTGGTGCATTCTTTAAAGCCCCAGCTCCAGGAGTCATGTGAATACATGGGACTCTCTGCTTTCATTGTTTTTTAAAGTAAGTCTCTAGCTCTCCTGATTGTGGAGATAAGCTATAAATAATAACCCAAGTGTACCCCAAAGATAAAAAAGAACTCAATGTGTTTTTTTTTTAATTTTCTGATTTTCATTAGTTTTAAGCCAATCTCATGATGTGGGGGCCTCTGTTTCATGATTTTTGAACACCTGGGATTGGCAAGCCTGTAACTGTCAATATTGCAAATTCAGCCTGGTCTCTGAGTTGGGCTCGGTTCTGTCTAGCTGGCATTTCGCCACCAGTAAGAAGGATTCTGCCATTAGAATTTGGTGAATGGTTCAGTTGGCGATACGTGAGAGAGGAAAGAACTCAAGTTCCCTCTCTGAGCTGGTTGGTTCTGTGCTGCTAGGGGGAGTAGTAGAAAGGTGGTTTTTGTCAGTTTTAGAGGCAGATGAGACTCTGAATACATACAGGGTGCAGGTGGGTTGAATAAGAAGGTATCAATTTTGCATAGTCACTTTTCTGACCATAACTGCTGTTGCTAGCTAAGGGCTGGAGAATAGCTCGCTCGCTCTGAACTCCTGTTGAGCTGATCCTGTGGTACACCCACTCCTCGTAGTACCTGGGATTCAAAGGGGGGCTTCTCTCTGGCAGCGAAGAGTATATCTACTGCTAGGACTCCCCCAATTCCGAGAGAGTGAGAGGGCACAGTGGGGAACGAAGGGCCAATGGAAGGCTGGAGCCATGTTAGAGAGTGTAGACCCTCCTGTCAGGCGCCCAGCACCGAGGCAGGCTGGCAGTTTGGTATATTTTACTGTCGGTGCTCCCTTCGCAAGATCAATGTCACGTGCAGTCGAGAAGAATTTAATTGCACAGGATTGTGGCTTCCCATAAAAGGAAACAGTAAATGGACTCCTATGTATTATATTATGGAGGCAGGAGAAAGATTTTTTTTTTCCAGGTAACACTCCCTAGTACTAAAAACTGAAGTGAGACTTGGGGAAAAATATCAAATGACAGTAGAAGCAGAACTGAATCTTAACAGGGTGCTTTTGAAAGGGTTCCGTGTGTCAACCTTAAATTTGGGCCAGTTCCATGATCGGATTAGCAAATCTGTAGAACCCCATAAAGAAAAGCAGAGAAGTGAAGCTGCCCTTTCTCTGTGGTACTGTCATACTAACACCCAGCTCTTCTAACATTTTCATTCATAGAGCTCAAAGCACTTTACAAATTAGCCACATTTTACAGATGAGGAAACTGAGGCACAGAGCGCTGACATAACTTGCCCAGGGTCAACTAGGAGGCCAGTGGGAGAGCTGGGATTATAACTAAGGTCCCCTGAGTTCTAGGCCGGTACTCTGTCCATTAGCCCACGCTGCCTCATAATAAGAATGCACTGAAGGTTGTTTCTGTGATCTCTGCAGGAACAAGGAGGAAATTGGAGCTTCTTGCGACAGGAAAGCACCCCCCAAAACATCTCCTTTTGTTTTGTTGTATGTTCTCCCTCCTTCTTGCAGCGTTTGGTTGCTGTGTAGTAAAGATAAGATGGTTAAAGCGTGTCTGGTGCTGGTTTCATAGAGCATGTATAACTGTGGATGAGGAGAACAACCAAAAAGCATTACAAATCACCTCAAGTATTGAAAGCTTGTAGCAATTAGTTTATTTTATGCACAAAGATGGGACTTGGACAGCGTGTTCAAAACTGAATGATTCTGTCTTGCAAATAAAATGCAAGTGGCATCAGAGTACTTTGCTCAGCGTTATGGCCATTGCCTGTGGATGACTACATGATCTAATGCAAACAGAAGAAAACCAAGAATCAACTTTGAAGTGGCACCTATAATTCCAGGATGTTCGACCATAAAACAGTTTTTAAGAACATGGCCATGAACTGACAAAATTGATAATGTACAAAATAATAAATATGAGCTTGTTACCCAGGCCTCAGAAACAAGCCCTTTTTTTTTTTTTCATTTGGAAACCTCAAACCAAGAAACAGGCCCTTAGTGTTGAAAGATTTTCTCTCTCTGGAGAGAGAGAAACACAACGTACAACTGAGTGAAAACGCTGCCCGCTGCTTGGCGAACGTAGTACAAGAAGTCAGCGGGTGTGGCACTGGTAGTGAAGCCGTTCAGACCCTGTTGTTTTGGGAAGCCAACCTGACCTTTGTCAAAGCTTTTCAGATTTCTTTGAGCATGGAAGCAAATGGCAGGAATAGTCAGCCGTTACCAAAACACAGCTAGGAACAGGGACTATGCATGAAATAAAATCCAGAGGCAATATTCCTCCCCGGTGTAACACAGCTGGAGTTACGCCAAAGCTGAGTTTGGCTCCAGGTCTTTGCTATTGTTGCTGTTTGGAAGAGCACGTATCAAATGCGGGCCATTTCAGACAGGCTCCATGCCTAATTAGGGTATGTTTTCACTGCCACGTTAGCCCAGGTGAGCGGTACCCAGCAACACTGCAAAGCCCTGCCCACATCACTGTGTCCTCACTGGTGCTGCGCTCCCCAGGGGCATTGCTGGAGGTATGTTTGTGCCACAGTAACCTGAGACTCGCTCTATCATTCTTTCCCAGTGAATTGTGGGAGAACTTGCCAGCTGGGCATACAAGGGGAATTGTGGGAAGGCACTGGAGGACTATCAGCGCTTGAGTGGTTCAGCCTGTGTCCTCACTGCAGACTTGGTGGGCAATCAGCCTGAATAAAACTGCACCCGGGCTCTAGCTCACACCCCTAGCCAGGCCAGCTAGCCTGGGCTGAAAGCACCACTTAGCGCAGGTAAGAGGTTTTTCTGTGTGGCTGGGAGGACGGTTGGGGCCAACACCCAGGTAGGAGCCTGAGATAACTCTGCAGTGAAGTCATAGCTTCAGAGTCAGGACTGGGGATGTTAAAAACATTCCCTGCTCCAAGGCAAACTGGCTCCGAAGAACAACCATTCAGCTGGCCCATCAAAAATGTGCTGAGTGTGCAAAGGAATATGCCGCGTTTGCTCTGGGTTTCATAAATGTACGCCCTCTGCTTAAAGAAGCCTTTTCAGGAGGGGAGGTGAAGAGCTGCTGTGTCATCTCAGAAAGACTTTATAAGCTGCGGTTTTCTTAAATTCCTCTGGGACAAGCCACAATAGAACAGAAAACATTCACTGGGCTCTGCCTGCTGTGAGATCATTTCAACGCACAGTGTGTTGTGACAAGTAAGGGGAGCTGCTACTGCTGCCGTTAGATGTAGCTACAGGCACTGGGCTTGCTCCTTGTGGGAGAAATAGGTTGCAAAAGGGGCAATAAATTCAGCTGGCAAAATAGCCTTAACGTGGCCAGATTATTGACAGAATAGTTCCAATACTTCAATGTGAAGTAAAGAGTTGTTTAAGTCAAACCCAGTTGCTGCTTTACTAAACTTTTTCCTTTTTGACTTAAGCTAAACCAAAATAAGCCATTTTCAAACTGAAATAAGAGTTACGCTGGTTTGTCATAATCCATGTAATCCACCTTTCCTTGAACCGGGGTGAGCCAAGACTTCACTGGTGGAATTGATCAGGCCGTAATTTAGCAGTGTCCATTTTAAACAGGTAAGCTGTGTTGTCTCTGTGCTGAACCTTAATGGGAGATTACTGTTGAGGACTCCTCGATATTAATTTCTATTGTATCTAATTAGAGTTTTCTTTGTCTTTAGAACACGGAACCAGGAATATTACAGGAGTGGCCATGTAGTAAATAAATGGAGAAAATGTTTTGGGGCAAATACTAAGTCGCTAAATAAATTTTCCTATCCCTATTCCTGTGCTGCAACGTTGTGTTCCTACTCCACTTTCTCGGGGAAGGCCCCTTGTCTGTCTGTGTTTGTAAGGCAAAAAGCCTAACAGGGCTCCAATCTTGAACTCTTGACTTTACAGTAATAAATAGTTAATAATGGCAATGGCTTGTTTTGATGAACCTCATTGGCCTCTTTGGTTTTAATGTTTTGCAGTATACATCTGTTTATAGATATAGGGAGTAAAATGATTGGAAACACCTGAGTTCCATTTTCAAAAGTGAATTAGGTGCCTAGAAGCCCAAGTCATGTTGAAAGTCAGGTGGGACTTAGGTTCTTAAGTCACTTAGGTGCTTTTGAAAAGGCAATGTGTCATGGCATACTCCAATTACAGACATAGTGCATGCTCTGGTGGTTAGAGCAGAGGACTGGAATTCTGGTTGTACTCCGGGCTCTACCACTGTGAGCCATTGCAATTCACAACCCACACCTTTTTTCTTCAGCTTCTCCCCCTCTGGAATCCTCCCTACCTCCAAGGGGCTTTGTGAGGCTCGATCGATTGATGTTTGCGAAGTGCTTTGAGATCACTGGACCAAAGGGCACTGTTTCTGGATGGGGAGGCACTGTCTGATCACTGGCCATGAAGGCTTCATTTTCCTTAGTCTTCCCCCTCTCTTTGCATAGGTGCTCAGGGGAGGATAACCAGGCAGGTCTGGAGCCTGCAAGCCAGTCAGGTTCCACAGGAGGAAGGCAGGAAACTTCTAAGAGTATTTGGTTGGGGGAGAGAGAAGGAAAGGGTGGGTTAGAGCCCGGAGGGCTTCTCACTTTGTGGCAGGACATGACAACACATAACTGTATCTAATTGGATCTGTAGGGGGAATTTCAGGAGGCAGGGTGTAATTACCATTAACACCCTGCCCGTTAAGCAAGGTTCCATGGCGACTGCAATGACTACAAGTGACAGTAACCCAAACACCCACGACCAAATAAAACAAAGCAAGAGATGGGTATTTCTCTGATCCCGGCTCCTTAGGAAAAAATACACCATGACCTCAACTTTATGGAGGTATTTGATGTGTAATTTATGGGGACCCACTGGCATGCGCCGTGAGGAAGTGAAATATCCTCCCTGCGTTTTGGGTTACAGTGGTTCTGCCTGCGGGCCATGTTTATAACTGTCTGGAAGCTTGTTTTGTGCCAGCACCGGAAGAGTGTGTCACTGCTAAAATGAGCCCTGTCATGGTCTCCAGTACAGGCGTATTCGCTAACTGTGACGAGTGAGTTGGCGGTTTTACTTCTAGATGGTTTAACACAGACTAGAATCATTACCATCAAATTAACCCTTATGTTTCCTCTGTGACCATCTCCGAGAGCAGGGCTATCTCGGCCTGAGTTCCCTCTAGGGCCTTGGCTACACTTGGGAATTCACAGTGTTGCCGTGGCAGCGCCCCGTAGCAGCGCTGTGAAGAGCGAGTGTAGTCGCGCCGCCAGCGCTGCGAGCGAGCGTGCACTGGGGGGGGGCGTTTTCACACCCCTGAGCGCAGCAAGTTACAGCGCTGTACAGCACCAGTGTAGCCAAGGACTAGGCCAACATTTTCCGTACTGTGATCCCCAGGATACAGCAGAGAAATGTTTTGGGGACATACCCCGCTCCATCCTAGCTCCACATCTAGCCATAAAGAAAGGTGAGTTGGTCTTGATCTCCCTGGACCTGTTTGTGATCCCCAGGTTGAGAGTCCATGCTTTAGGTCATTTAGTTAGGGTGGGTCATTTAGTTTGGCTGGGCTAGTCCCCTTTTTCAGCTCTGCCCCGGCCATCCCTACTGATTCATCAAAACTGGGCATTTGTCCCAGCTGCAAGGCAGAGTGGAGATCGGTGGCTGCTGCCCCAGGGTCAGCGGAAGGCAGTGCTGCCCACCAGCAGGAGAGAGGAGAAATTTGTTGCTGGTGGGCAGCACTGCCTTCAGAGCTGATCCCCTCGTCCCCCAGGGCAGCACAAAGCCTGGGGGGGTTAACCCCAGCTGTGGGCAGCATCGGACTCGGAGGGACAGCCCAAGCCGCGGGCGGCGTGGGGATCAGCGGGTCAGCTACAGGTGGCATGGGGAGGACAGGTCTGGCGAGCCTTGTGCAGAGGGCAAAAGGGGAGGGCAGCTCGGGCGAGTCCTGGGCTGTCCTGTTTTGAGTTTAAGAAATATTTACATTTAGCGATGTATTTTGAAAGTGGGCATGTTAGATTTAAACTTTCTACTGTGGCTGAGATTCAAGTCAGTAAGCAGCAGGTAGAGGGAAGACTAACATATATACAAGCTAATGTATATAAGCTACTTACTTACAGGCATAAAAACTATTTTAAAATACAATTCCTGTATTGTGGTGATGACTGTAATGAGTACTGATTAAAAGTAAAGGTTACTGCCAGAGTTCTGTATAGGGGAGTGTCACCGGGTGGCTGCCCCAGCCACACCTGGGCTATAATGAATTACCTGCTTCCCAGCCTGAGAGAGTGGGACTGAGGAGGGCCAGGTGATAGTTATAAGGCCCAGGTGTCCATTAAGAGAGCCGATAAAGCTTTGTTCGGAGAGTGGAACCGTAGAGAGCAGGTAGGTTCTTGTGGAAGGCCTTGTGCCTGCAGAGGGTTGGGGACTCCAGGGGACCCGGCCTGGGGCCCAGTGCTCTATCTCCGAGCAGGGAAGCATGCCAAGAAGAGAACCCAGCAGGGGCTGAAACAGTACTCCAGGGGAGCCAGTGGGGGCCCAGTGCTGTATTGCAGAGTCAGAAAGACTCTCGAAGGTCGTCCAGAAAGGGCTGGGAACAGGGCCAGAGGGTAGATTGAAGAGAAGCCCTGGAGTGCAGAGGAACCTTTTTATTTATTTGGGGCTCTTTTGTTTGGATTTGTTACCCTGAAAGGAGGACTGAACTCGGGGTGACCCTGCCAGAGGGCTGCGCCATGTGAACCCTAGGAGAGACAGAAAATCCAGGGGAGGAGGAAACTGAGGGAGGAGGTGTCTGCAGTGCCATGCTCAGCCAGCATGGGGCGCAATGGGCCAGCCACACCCCATAACAGGGGGTCTTTAGTCTAAATGAGAATTTGTCCCAACAAGCTATTCACACAGTCAAACATATATGTAAATCAGGAGATCTCTCCCTCCCTATCTGGTGTTTTCAATAAATAATACCATGATGTATCTTCCAAGCCTTGGCATTCAGGCAAAGCAAACCACAAATGCTTCCCTGCTGTCTGAGGAGAAGAAACCAAAACGTTTCTTTTGTGTCTCTGGAAAAAGTGATCCAAACCAGTAATGTTCCCTGCTGTGGGAGATGATGACAGAAGATGCTAATCCTCAATATCCGTCAACAGCAGACTATGTTGTAGTTTTCCATGGCTTCGCCTTTTAAAAAGACTTCTGGTGTTGGGTGGCGTTATAAAGGCAGTTTCGGCATCACAAAGTAAAGGATTTTGGCACGTTTCATTAAATTCTGAGGCAGTGATGAAATGCTATTGTCCCTCTGAAACTCATTGTTGGCTGCAGAATCCATGGGGTCATGGTGAGTTTTGGTAATGTAAGTGTTTTCCATATACTTGAATGCACTAGTTGCACAAATGAAAATTCATTCCATTGTCATAAAAGTCTTGAGATGGACAGCATAATGCACGCTGCACACTGATCCCTCTTGTGTTGCCCTTGGATCATGTGTGAGGGTGGCAGAAATAGAGCAAAGCAAGGAGAGGAAATGCTCTTTAGAAGGATTTAAAATACGAATGCCCCTGTACTCTGTTGGCTGGTAGTCATCACAGAACCAGGAAATTAGAGACAGAAAAACCCTATTCTCCATCTATCTGACAATGCAAGATTGCCCCTTATCCTACATACAGAGTGTTAGCCAGTTGTTTTCAATGGCTTTTCCTCCGTGGCCCAACCGCCCTCTCTACAAGCCATCAGAGCTGGCCGAGTGTGGGGCTGAGCGCATGCTACTAGCTTTCAAGGCCTGCGTGTTTTCTGCAAAGTCTACATGAGGTTCCAGCTTTGTTCTGTGATGCTGCTAGCTGACCAGCCGGCTAGGGGGACCAGGAAGGGGGGTAAGGATATGGCCCATAGTCTTTAATAAAGACCAGGCTGCTTAGCATGGTTCTCAGCCTGCCAATGTGGCCTGACTCCCATTAGTTGGGAGGCAAAAAGGGAAAGTTAGAAGGAATAAAGGAGAAGGGGACTTTTGGTTCATCTCTCATCATTGCTCAGGACAGTGATGTCCTCTTGCTCCTTATCTGCTCTGGCCAAAACATTACTAAGGATTGGAAGGGAGGGCCACAGGTGTGATGGTAAATCCTTGCGTTCCAGCTGCGGGTGGCAACCATTCTGACAATGCTGACGATGCCAGTTTTATAGTGAGGACGATGCTGCATCCCACGCTGAGTAAGTTGCCAAGTGCTCCCCAGAGATGCGCTCTCCAAAAGGGCTGGCCATCCTCTCCGGGCACCATTGCCCAATCAGAAGGCATTGCTATTGGGCCAGGACTGGATGCTTCCTCTCACCTGCGAAGACTGGGATTGCTGCTCTGAAGATTTTGTACATACTCACTTCACCCCATCCTGCTGAGTCCGTTCTGAAGGGTCACAAGGCAGAGGCACGGAGGAGGGAAGAGGGACGTTATTGGGTTAAATCAAAACATGAGACTAGGCCAAGGGTTAAAATAGAACAGTGGAAACCCCAGGTAAAGGGTTAAGAAACAGTAAAGAGGAGCAGCATGGGGCTAAATACATAGATTGAGGGCAGGGTTTTCAAAAGCCCTCAGTGTGGGCTTAGCTCTGCTTTCATTGTGGGACTTCTACCGTTGCCTGTCGTGGGAGCAGAGCTAGGCCAGTGGGAGCTTTGCCGCTGTCTTCAGTGAAAGCAGAGCTAGCCCGACTCAGAGTGCTTTTCAAAATCCCACCCTAAATTTCCTTCCCCACACCCAGGCTTTGTCGGCATGTGGTCTGCTTAAGGCTGGACCCTGCAAAGCCTCAGGCAGCTGAGGACCCCTCACCCAGGCAGGTAGTTTCATTGACTTCAACGGCATTAGTCATGGGCCTCCTGCTGACGTCAATAGCCAAACTCCTAGTGACCTCACTAAGAGGAGGCTCAACCTTCTGTGTGAGTGAGGATGAGCCACGCTAGTAGTAATGGCAGGATCAGGCCTTTGACTGGGAGCTCTTCGGGGTGAAGGCCTATTTCCTTCACCGTCTGTGAAGCAGCCTGCACGCACTTGGGAGCTGTGTCAGTCATGTTACTACTACCAGTAATACTAGTTAAAGAGACACGTGCCTCCATTTTCAGGTGATTATACTATTTCAGAATAATCACCCTTTGCCTGTAATTACTCCAGCATGTTCTCAGCCTAAAAGGGAGTGGGTCTGGGAAATCTGGTAAAATTCTACTTGGTCCTTTTAAAGTTATCCAAGGTTTTTATCCCATAAGTTTAAAAAAAACACCCGTTCAGAAGTATTTTCCTGCGGATAACTCAAACTCATAGTTTGAAACCTCCCAGCATTATTGCATAGGTGGCCTCCAAGAAGAAAGGCTGTAAGTATGTTTAAATAAACTAAGTGTCCAAGTAGCATTTAGCATACTTGAAGATACCCCACTGCATCTGGTGAGGTTCCCTGCCACTGTCAGGCATAGAACTGCCTGCTTACCGTGGCAAAGTAGAAACTGGATGGTCATGGAACTGAGAGAGTTGGTCTTGTGGCCATAGGACAGGCAAAAGGCAGATAAGTTTGCTGATAAATAGAACAATGCTGCCGTGAATGGGGTGCCAGATCACCCTCATTTACACCCTTGAAGAGAGATCACAGGACGGCTCCTTGAGGAATAAATGGCTCCCCAAGAACTTCTCACTAAATCCTTTTACAGCTATTCAGCAATAATTACCCAGAGCTCTGGCTGGTTCCGCTTCCTTCTTCTTCTTCTTCTTCTTCTTCTCATGATTCTTGTTGCGATCCAGAGTATCTGACTTACTGGAGGTAGGGATTGAGTTCAGTGGCACTGCTCCCCTGCTAAAAGCTAAGCATGTGCTTAAGTTCTTTGCTGGATCAGAGCATAAAATTATTCCATCCCTGGGAGCTCATTTATTTTAAAGATATCACTGATGATGCAACAACTTGGTTTATGTCATCGCCTTGCGCTGCTTAGCAACACCACAACACTCTAGACCCTATGAGCAATGGGACAGGGAGTGATAGAGAGACTGTCTAAAGTCCATTCCTGTGAGACGCTTTGAGTTTGATGATCTGATCCTTAGCCCCACTGATGTCAATAGCAAAGCTCTTATTGACTCGAACGGTGAAGATTCAGACCCTGAATGAAACGACAGGAACAAAAGAAGACGATTTGTATCAGTGGTGCCTACACAGCAGCCACTGATCAGCTCGGTAAGAAAGTTTGGGGATAACAGTCAAATGCCCTCCAGGCTTCTGAACTGCTGCTCCTTGCATCTTGGATACCCTAACTTGAGAAAAAATAGGTTATTTTATTTTCTGTAAAATTACATGTAATAATCTGAGGTTTAAAAAAACGGAACAACTTCAGGGCAATACATTCAGTATTAGAAATGCAGGAGGTGTTATGCCAAACTGGATTTGTAGTGTCTCTGAACAAGTGGAAAGTAAATGTATTGGTCAGTTTTATCCTGATGACAAACTGCAAAATGTCCACCCATCTTCCGCAATCTTTGGTGGGGAGAAAAAAAAAAAAGCGCTATTGGGCTGAAAGCAAAGCAGGTGCTGACTGAGTCTAAAGGAACATTTCAAAGAAAATTACAGTATGTGCTGCTGAAAATAAGGGTTAGAAGGGAAGCGTTTCTATACTGTTGTTGCCATCAGAATGCTGTAGTAGTAAAAAGCATCCCTCTGTCATGGCAGTCTGGCACATGCAGACTATTGAAAGGCTCAAACCAAAATCCCACTCCAAACACCTTGAACCAGATCCTAATCCCAACCCGGACGGAAACTTTACAGCAGGCTCCTCTCTGACGTCAGTTGGACAACTCACCGCGCATAAAGTTAAGCATGTGCGTGAATCTTCGCAGGAGCTGGGCGGTCGATGGTACAGTCTTTGGGGCAGTAACAGTCATGTTGTTATGTGTGTACAGCACCTAACATAACAGGGCCCAATCCCTGACTGGGACATCTCAATGCTCTGACAATACAAACAAATGAGAATAGACTGGGTTACACCAAGATCCCAGATTCACATAGTCCCCAATTTTTGTTTGGATCCGGATCTAAAGCCAGCCCTGAAATTTGTAGTTCAGGCCTGCCTCTAGGTGAAAGTGGATGATAGCCCTGTTTTAAAAGAAATCAAATGGGATACCACTATGACTGCAATGCAATCGGATAGGGCACCCCATGAATTTAAAAACCACAGATGAGGTCACCTGTTACTTTGGATCTAAAAAAGAGCGGGATCGGAATGAGTTCGGGACATTCAAAGTGGTTTTGATTGAACACGGGGACTCCTTTACTAATCCCATGGATACTGTGACTCATCAGCCATTACCATTGACTTCGCTGGATCCAGGATTTCACCCAAGGTATAATATATATAGGGGGAGTCAGGTGTCAATTGTTTGCGTTTACCATTCACCCAGAAGAGACGTTCCTGAGATTACAATCTGTACTGTCTAATTACAGTACACCTACAAATGATACCATTGTTTTTTACTATCTCGGGCCAAGTCCTGAGATCTTTGCTCAGTTTTTGCTACAGTTGGTCAAAAAACCAGGAAAACGTTATGCAAACGTTCTTAATGAAAAACTCATTCCTTCTTTGTTGTCAGTGTTGTGAATTTCAAAACTGTCCTGCTGGCTGGCTGTTTAGTCTGTGAAATTTTCTGAAAAATCTGTCTTTCTTTTTTCACTGAAAGATTGAAATTAGGAAAATTTCCAACTGCTCTAGTTTTTTCCTCAATTCTTTCCCAGGCAAATGCTTCTGGGATTTCCTGGAGGTCTTCAGGAATTTGCCTTAGTGAAAACTGAGCAAGGATCTCAGAATCTGTCATTAAAATATTTATGATTACTCACCTGGGACCGTGTTGTCCCCTTCATGGACTACTCCCATCTAGGGGACAGGAAACTCCCTGAGTTTCCACACTGAGTTTCCTATACATTTTTCCAGTGTGGCGGGGAGTTGAGGGAGGAGGTGCAGAGAACAGGATGTGTAGTCATCCCTCCTGTTGCAGAAAGGGTATTCATCTCCCAAAACCAGTGGATCGCCAGAGTTCTTCACAGAGGATAATAATGTAACTATCCTCTGTAAATAATGTACAGAGACCTCGGTTCTATTCCCAGCTCTGCCATCGGCCTGCTGGGTGACCGTGGGCAACTCACTTTGCCTCTCTGTGCCTCAGTTTCTCCATCTGTACAATGGGGATAATGATACCAAGCTCCTTTGTAGAGTGCTTTGAGATCTACAGATGAAAAGTGTTATATAAGTGCTTTGTTACTCATTTATTATTATTAATAATAGTGAGTTAAGTCTTTGGGATGTATGTTTTGACAGTGGCCCTTTAATTTAATCTTTTTTTGTTTTTGTTTTTACAATAAAAATTAATACTTGAATATTTCACTCCATTTTTATCAGGCTTGGCGTTTCACTGGTTCCTTGCTCTCATTTTCTAAACAATTGTTGTTTGATTAAATCTCTTTGGTGTTGTTTTCAGATGGGGAGGGGAATGTAAAACTTTTAACTCTTTACGGCCTGAACTTCCAAATGCGCCTGTCGTTTTTGTTATTTCTAGAGAGCCGGGGTTAACGCAATTCAGTGCTCCCTGTTCTGGTCATGTACTCTCTCTTCATGTCCTTTCAGCGCCTAAGAGATTTATTTTTGTTTAGCTTTCCTTCTCCATTCAAATTGAGATTACTATTATTAAGATGTGTTTAGAGTACAGCATTCCACTCTTTCCTCTTTATTTTGAGCTTCTGGCTGACTACGCGTGATAATTACATGTAACCACTTCACTTTGTAATATATTCCCCATATTTCCCTTCCAGCTGACCTAACACTTTCATACAGTAACATACTACAAAGTTCACTAACCCTTTTTATCTGGAGGCATAATTGGGGCTGTGTGTTTCTGAGTCTCTGAAGTCCACATCAATCCTTCTAAGCAAACTTCCTTTCAAATGCAGATAAAGTAGAGTACTCTTTCTCAACCCAATGAGAAAAGCTCTTTTGCCTCCTTTAGTGCCTGTTTTATGATATCTCTCTCATGATTTTAATAGAAAAACCAGCAAATTTAGCTTTCCGGGCCATGCAAGCAGCACTGTGAATCTAGTTGTGTTTGATTTTGACTGTATCGTAGCCTGTGGAGCCTGATAACTATGATTTGAATATAATACCTAGACATCAGTGCAGATGCCCTTTGCCACAGCCTCTCCATGCCAGTGCTCTCAGGGTTTGTGTATACAAGAGGGATTTTTTAACATGACTTAAGTGATAGCCAGTTAACACAAGTTAGCTAAGATGTTTGTACATGACAAACTGGGTACCCCATCAATGTCTGTTCCAGGACACACACATTTGTGATGTCTAGACTGCCAAGTACACAGATGTGTTAGTAACCTCGAGGTAACTGACAATCAGTCAATTCAAGTTAAAAACATAGCGTAGACACATTCTCAGTTTGCACTGAGGGGGAAGTTAAGGCCCCAATTCAGGAAAGTTGTTAAGCATGTGCTTAAATTCATCCTTGTTCAGCAAAGCCCTTAAGCACATGCTTAAGTCCCATTGAAGTCATGGAGGTAGCTATACAGGGACAAAAAGAATAAACAAACCCTGGATAGACAGAACCTTAGCAACTTTGGTTTTCCCTCTGTGTTTCCATTAATGACAGTAAACTCTGGCTTTTAACTGAAATACGACACAGTTGTACAGTTTGAAAGTACCTTTAACACATTTCCTTTGCCCAACTCTTGTCCTATTTTTCCACCAGGCAATTCACCATGGATCAATTGCTTTGGAATATACATCCATTCAAATGATACGGCAAGTGGCATTTTGATCTGTTTTGCCCGTGTTCCAGTGAGTTACATGTGCTCCAGTAAGTACTGTTGGTTATTTTATCTTGTCACTTTATACTCACAATTGACTGAAGTTATTTAACCAATTCAGTAGCAAGACTGCACCATGCAAGACATTCTTGCAATGTACAGTTTCATCAATTTGGCATGTGACAGTCATGTTGCTCCCAAACCCAGTCATGTAGATCAGACGTGGAGCTGGCTTACTAAACACTTGACTTTCCACCCATCCTCTATGAGGACATTGTTAATGAGGACACTACCATGGTAGGTAAATGTTGTCACAGTATTTAGCACCTGGCTGCTAACGCTGATGATGAGTTTGAAACACTGTTTACTTAGCAGTGATTGGTTTACAGCCACAGTATTTGAAATCCTAATTGCCTAACCAATGTCACATCTCTGGTTCTTCTTCATGGGTCTAGGAATGCCCAGTTATCTTCCAAAGAGTAGTTCTTTAAAATAAGATCTGTTGAAGAGATTACTTTATATATTGCATGTAAGTTATATCCCTCGTCAAAACCAAGGCTCTTTGCCAGAAGAACACATTGATTTTTTTTGTAATGGTTAGCATGATCTGTTGAAAGAGTAATATGCATTTTATATATTGCCTATGCACATAGTTATTTTTATCACATGCACGCTTCCACAAAGCTCAGGAGGAAATGACAACAGAAAAAGTTAATACATACACCTCTACCTCAATATAACGCTGTCCTTGGGAGCCAAAAAATCTTACCGTGTTATAGGTGAAACCGCGTTATATCAAACTTGCTTTGATCCACCGGAGTGTGCGCCCCCCCCCCCCCCGGAGCACTGCTTTACCGCTTTCTATCCGAATTCGTGTTCTATCAGGTCGCGTTATATCGAGGTAGAGGTGTACTTAACTCGAGATCTGAATTGGGCAAGCTTGTGGTAGCTGGTTGAGCTGGTCCTTTTTTTGGAGACCTCCACCTGGTACTCCAAGAGTTAAGCATTCATTGCAAAAATAAAGGATGAAATTGTAACCCTGTTGAAGTCAAGGGGTGTTTTGCCTTTGACTTCAGTTGGGTCAGGATTTCACCCCAAATCTCCGTCTCTTACTGTTGTGCCGATGAACTTAAAAATGTGAACAGAGCGTCATTAATACAGTGATGTCTGCCTGAGTCTCCAGCCAGCCCTGCGCATACTATAGATCAGTGGGAGGTGGGTTTAAAATGCTGCCAAATCAGAACGGCAGCATTCTAGACCCACTTTTGCACTAGTGTAAATGATTGTGCCAGGCACAGGGCATCACAGAGTCAGACCCAGTAGCAATCAGAGAAGTGTGGCAGCCCCTATTCATTGCAAGTGGGTATTAACTTCAAAGCCTAATAACCCTCATTTGAAATCCCACATTGTTAATTCATTACTGATCAGGGCATGCAAAAATGAAGCAAGAGATTATGCTAAGAATGGTACTGTATTTTGTTGTCTTGGAGGGTGGAACTTGGTTTGTGGATGGAGCTTTATTATATGGAGATATACCTATCTCAGAGAACTGGAAGGGACCTTGAAAGGTCATGGAGTCCAGCCCCCGGTCTTCACTAGCAGGACCAAGTACTGATTTTGCCCGAGATCCCTAAGTGGCCCCCTCAAGGGCTGAACTCACAACCCTGGGTTTAGCAGGCCAATGCTCAAACCATTGAGCTCTCCCTCCCCCAATGTGACTGACTGACTTACTCACTCCTGCAAGAGACTGGTTTCTCTCCCTTTTTTTGGTCTCTAATAAAACAAGAAAAAACAACAATCACCTCTACCCAACAATAGGTTCACATGCTAAGGCATATTGTGGAGTGAGCTGGTGTCCAAGCTTTAAATAAATATATTTAGATTTCTCCTTTATTTGCTTAAGTCACAACAGTTTTGTTGTATAGGAATTATAGCAGCACCAATATAATTAGTTCCTATTATTAAGCTTGTTGAGGGATGTGACACTTGGCCATTTTAATTCACCTCTGGCTGGAGCCTGGCACACAGGCTCTTACCTTTAGTGCAATGTTTTTAACCAGAGATTACAGACAGTGTAAAATTTTGAGATTTTAAATGCTTTTGATCAGTGTCAGAGCAAATATGGTTGAACTTTGACAACTAAAACATTGCAATAGGTTCTTCCATGTAAAGCTTTTTGAAAGGATCACATTGTTCAGATGAAGATTACTGGACTGTCATGGCCAATGGAATAACTTGTCCGTGTGCATAGTATTTCTAAATCACAAAATGATGACAGAGGTTGGTTTCATACTGCAATAATCTGGACTCTTTAGGGCAAGAGTGAGTCCAATGTAATGGCTCCCTTTATGCTGTATCCCAGGCCAAAAATGGTTGAGTGGAGAAAAGACAATGGAAGACTCATCAAGTTCCATTTATATGGAAACCGCTTCAGACAACCTGCAACCCCAATGTTATGTCATGAATTCTACTAGCAACAACCAATAAAATTGTATATTAAATCTCTTAACATTCCCAGACAAACCAATTGATATTTGTTACAGCTGACAAAGTATCCTGTAATTTAAAGGAAAAAGCTGGAAGAACACTTTGGTTTAAAAACTTAAACATTAGAAAACAGGACATTCTAAGTAAAAATTTAAAATAAAATCCCCCCAACCTTTGAACATAGGGACATTCTCTGTTCCCCTTATGTCAGCCCTGGTTGAATTCCTCTTCAGGTGACAGGTTCGGTCACTGGAGGATAACTTGGCAGTAATAATAATATCTAGTGTGTTTCATTAGTAGATCTCAATGCACTTTATAAAGGAAATCATTATCATGATCTCCATTTTATAGATGAGGAAACTGAGGCACAGCATGGTGAAGTGAGTTGCCCAAGGTCACCCAGCAGGCCAACAGCAGAACCAGGAATAAAAACAAGGTCTGCTGAGTTGCAGTCCAATGCACTAACTAAGCCACATGGCTCTCCCTAGCCCATGGCCTTTTGGGTGGTATTTATGTCTGGAAGTTGGCTGGTACATATATATGCATCCAGTTTTGGTCCCCCCCCCCCCACTACAGAAGGGATGTGGAAAAATTGGAGAGACTCCAGCGGAGGGCAACAAAAATGATTAGGGGGCTGGGGCACATGACTTACGAGGAGAGGCTGCGGGAACTGGGGTTATTTAGTCTGCAGAAGAGAAGAGTGAGGGGGGATTTGATAGTAGCCTTCAACTACCTGATGGGGGGAGGGGTTCCAAAGAGGATGGAGCTCGGCTGTTCTCAGTGGTGGCAGATGACAGAACAAGGTTAGCAATGGTCTCAAGTTGCAGTGGGGGAGGTTTGGGGGAGGTCCAGGTTGGATATTAGGAAAAACTTTTTCACTAGGAGGGTGGTGAAGCACTGGAATGGGTTACCGCGGGAGGTGGTGGAATTTCCTTCCTTAGAGGTTTTTAAGGCTCGGCTTGACAAAGCCCTGGCTGGGATGATTTAGTTGGTGTTGGTCCTACTTTGAGCAGGGGATTGGACGAGATGACCTCCTGAGGTCTCTTCCAACCCTAATTTTCTATGATTCTATGGTTTGAAGATGCCTTTCTCACAACAACAGGAGCTGTGTGCTGTTGGGGAACACAAATTAGCCCCCTGTAATCCCACACAATTCCATAGGTGTTCATCTCAGGGTTCTAACCTAGACACTACCTAGTGTTAGCATCTAGTGCTTTGAGCCCCTGCAGATAAAAAGGCACTAAAGTAATGAAAAGCACGGTTGTTGGATAGCACGCTCTTTGGCATCCATCTGTGCTGCTGTACCAGAGTTCAATTGCATGAGTTAGGAGCAGCATTAATTTGTAATTTCCTTGCTGTTGTCAGATTAAAAGTGTGGTGTGGGTCCTTTTTTCTCTCTGTTGCGCCGGCAACTCTGGAAGTCCCTCCATTATGTTTATTTTTATCCAAATTAGTTGAATTTATACTGCATATGAATAATACACCACAAGGCCCTTTATGCATTTAGTTTCTCTCTCTTGCCCATCTAATGCAGGTACCACACCCAGCTTTGGAGAGGTGTCACTCCCATCCTCTGCAAGATCACTGCCAATTTTGCAAAAAGAGTCAGTCTTTTATTGCAGCCTGTTTTCCCAGCCCCTGTCCAGTACTGCATAACACAGGGAGAGTTAAACCCTTCTAATATGTGTTCTGTATTTGCACTTTACGTTTTGGTTTGAATAACTCAGAATGTTCTTTGCAAATGAATTGCACTTTTAACGTATAACTCTTCTAACGCTCACCTGTAGCTCAGGTCAGGTGTAATTTATTTTAGTGTTTAGGTCCCAGTCCTGCAGGGACAGATGAAGTCCATAAAAGTTGACCGTGGTGTATAAAATTAAGCACATGCGTTAGACCAGGGGTCGGCAACCTTTCAGAAGCGGTGTGCCGAGTCTTCATTTATTCACTCTGATTTAAGGGTTCATGTGCCAGTAATTTTAACGTTTTTAGAAGGTCTCTTTCTATAAGTTTATAATATATAACTAAACTATTGTTGTATGTAAAGTAAACAAGGTTTTTAAAATGTTTAGGACGCTTCATTTAAAATGAAATTAAAATGCAGAGCCACCCAGACCAGTGGCCAGGACTCAGGCAGTGTGAGTGCCACTGAAAATCAGCTCGTGTGCCGCCTTTGGCACGCGGGCCATAGGTTGCCTACCCCTGCCTTAGATTTTGCAGGATCCAACCCTGAGTTCTCCAGCAGCGTGTGTCAATTGAAATCAAATCCAAACCAACTTGTCGCTGCTTTCGCTTCCATCTGTTTTTATTCCCCTACCTCTTCCCTTGTCATTTCCCTTCCTGGCATTTCAGTTTGATTTACTTGCCCTAGACCTAAAAGACCTCCTGAGAAGCTGTAGCTCCGACAGACGGGCTGGGCTTGCTGCAGAAACTGCTGGGTGAGGGTCTCTGGCTTGCATTCAAATCTACGAATTTACTCCCCCCGCCCCCCTTTCTTTTAATTATTATTATTCCTGCTGCCTGAGCCTGACTCCTGCGATGTCGAGGAAGTGCCTGGCCTCACTCCCTAGCCGAAAGTCCCAACGCCCCTGGGCCCTGCAGGGGGAAAGGCCAGAGGAGAGCGAGGGGGTGATTAGACCCCCCAGCCCTGCCCGGCGCGGTGCAGTGCGGCTGGGGGCAGCCCCGGGCCAGGGGAGCAGCTCGCGCCCCGGGAAGCCGTGTCCTTCCCCCGGGGTCGGGCTGGGGGCGTGGGGGGAAGTTTAGGGTTAGGCACCTCCTGCGGCCAATCGCACGGAGCGGGTGACTTGGTGCCTCCATCCAGGGGCTGCGGCAGGAACTACAGCGCGGAGCCCGGCCTCCTGCGGGGGAGGAGAGGAGCGGAGCGGAGCGGCCGGTCCCCTCGGGAGGGCTCCCCGCGGCTCAGAGCCCCGCTCCCCCCGGCATGGCGAGCCCCCCCGCCCGCGCGGCACGGGGACCCTTTAAGGGGAGGGGGCAGGGGCTGGGCGGCTTGGCGCGGGGGTGACTCCGCTCCCCTCCGGCCACCGCTCGCGGCTCGCCAGTCCCCGGGCTCGGAGCGACGATGGTGCAGCTCGCCTGGGCTTGCCTGGTGCAAAGCTGCCTCCTCCTGCTGGCCCGGGCCCGAGCCCGCCCGAGCCGGAGCCCCTCCAGCCGGGACCCTGCCGCCAGCTGCGAGCTCCACCGGAAAGTAAGTGCCCGGCACGGCTCCGTCCTGGGGCAAGCCCCGGCGGCAGGGCAGGGCAGGGCAGGGCTGGGGGGACTTTCCCCTGCCCGGCCGCGAACTCCGGGCTGCCCGCGGCTGGGAGAGTCCAGGCGTGGCGGGGACCCGCCCTGCTCCCCTGGTAGCCGCCCGGCGTGGGACATCTCCCCATGTGGGAGAGCGGCAGGCAGCCGCCTGTGCCGCTTGCCTCCCTCCCCGGCTGGTTTGTGGGATGCAGTTTGGGGCTTTGCCCGCGCCCAGCGCAGGGAGAAGGGAAGTCCTGGCTGCCCCCCCTCCCCGGCTTTCCCTGCCCTGCCTTCGGGGATCTGTGGGGTCCCCCCCCTTCCAGCTCAGCTCTTGGGCTCGGAGACACGCCGGAGCAGGGGAGAACATCCTCCCAGAGACGAGAGGGGGGAAGGAGCCGAGCACGGCTGGCTGGCTGGCTCATAAAAGATGAGGAGTAAATAGTGAAGTGATGGGATTTCCAGTGTCCGTAATGAGACCCAGCCAGGGGAGATAAGGAGGAGTGAAGAGCGCCAGGCTGGTGTTTGTGTGGGTCCTGCCGTGTTTACTTTCTGCAGTTCTGATTCCCTTTGCCAATCACTCCAGTTCCAGCCCACCCCTCCCTTTGCAGCCTGCCGGTGATCCGAAGTGTTCCCCAAACATGACCCTGTTTGTTCTAGCTCCTGATCCCGGTAACGCCACCAGTGTTTGCTCTCTCTGCACAACCTGATTTGAATTAAACTGTCTCCTTCGATCTCCACTTCAGCTCCTTTTGTGAAATCCTGCAAATTCATCTAGCTAGGTCCATAGACTGGGCTGGACTTTTAAAGTTGGAATGAAAGGGTGCAAAAGGCAGGCAAATCGTCTCACTAGCAGAGTGAAGTGTGAACATGTTGAAAACTGTCCTAAACCTGCTCTGTAGATGTCCCTTTTAGCTTAACTTGAAGATGGAACCTTTTAACTTGAAAACGGTAACAGACCATAGATCCAAACCAAGAGTCAAACCTTGCGCCTCACATTTATTGCTTGAGAATATCTGACTGTTTTTTTAAATGACCATGTGATTCAGTTTTCCATAGATTCTTTGACAGTACGGAAAATTTACAGAAGACTTGTTCTTTTGTCTGTTTCCAGTCCTCTTAGGCATGGCATACCAAGTTTTATTAAGGTACCCATAATGTATTATTCCCTCATGGAAATCTTGCTGTGGTGCTCTCTTTTAATAAGAACTGCTGCAAGAAATGTGTAACTAAAACCAGTTTCTCATAAAGTAGCCACCAGCAGTTTTTTCTTAGCACTCAGAAAGAGTTCTGGCGAGAGCAGCTCGTAATATAGAAGAAAGGTGAAATCAGAGCACGGAAGGATTAAATGCCTACTGTGAACATCATGTGCAAACAGAGAATTGATGGTAATGGACATAATACACTTTTTAGTTTAATTAATGAAGGATGACCTCAATCTGGGCCTGCCTGGTATGGTATAGTTAAGCCTTGCTAGGATGGTTGCCTGGAGACAAACTAATAGTACGACTTGGCACTTATATAGCGTGTTACATGGTCAAAGACCTGTACGAACATTAAAAAATGAATCCATACCCAGGGGAGGTAGCTATGGAATATTATGCCCATTTTATGGATGGGGAGAATGAGAGAGATTAAAGTGACTTGCTCCAACCCACAGAGTGGCCCAGCTTTCTGCAAGGGTATGTGCCCCACGTGTGAAGTGCCTGTTGTGTGTGCAAATCAGGGATGTGCCCCTAGGAATGGGCATGCACAAATCCCAAACTTCACATCCACAGTGCTTGTTGGCACACACGAGTCAGGCACAAGAAAAGGGTGAGCGCAGACTTGGGAGAAATGGGACTGTTCTCCTGCTTCAGGTGGCAAGTCACTCCCGTGAAACAGATGGGAGTTTCTAGTTTGCAGTGTTGTTGTAGCTGTGCTGCTCCCAGGGTATAAGAGAGACAAGGTGGGTGAGGTAATATCCTTTATTAGACCAGCTTCTGTGGTTGAGGGAGACAAGCTTTCAAGCTCCACAGAGCTCTTCTTCGTGTCTGGAGTTATTAGTGTCCTACAACGCAGCTTAGCTCCAAGCTGTGAGTGTAGTTTTGAGGCGGGCTGGGGGTGCATTGATTTTCCCCCCACACACACACTGCAAGTCTTGGTCAGGCATGGAATTTGCCCCCTTTTCCCCCCACGCACAGCTCTGTTGGCTTAACTGCACCTACCCCCGCCTCCCAAATATAGAAGTCAAACTATGCCTATGCGCCAAGCACCACCTGAATCTGAATCTACTTTCATAGTTTGTTTTACCTTTAGTAAAGAACTTCTCAGTGTCGTGGCTTCCTGCTGGCTTTCGCCAAGACTTGTCACTTCTGCCAAGGCGGTCCGTTACTTTGGCACGCTGTTTGCCAGAATTGCTATCTGGTTGTGTTTTTGTTACTTTTTATTTTTTATGAGGATAGATTTTTGGCGTATCGCTCAACCCCCAAGCTGGACGGTTGACAACCATGCTAGCAAGCTAGTAGCATACACTTTGTTATTATTGACCTGTTTGAGGCCATCTCTACACGATTGAATTTGACTGTCTGAACATGATTGTTCCCAGTCATATTAGCTGATCCATGGTGAGCATGATTAAGCAGCAAGTGAGGATGAGGACAAAACATGATGAACAAAAGTATAAGGCCAAGATTTTCAGAAGTGACTAGTGATTTTTGGACGCCTCAGTTTCTGGGTGCCCAATTTGAAACACTTCAAAGGGGCCTGACTTTCCGAAAGTGCTGAGTACCCACCCTCCAAAAATCAGATGCTTTTAAGGTGTCTCAAGTTCGGCATCCAAAAAATTAAGGCACCCAAAATCACTGGTCACTTTCGGAAACCTTAGCCATTCTTTCTCTAGCTCATTAAGAGGTGTTGCAGTGTGTTGGATTCAGTGCGTGGCTTAGAGGCAACCTGAGAAGATGCTCGACATGGTTTGCCCCATCTAGGCTCACTCTTAATGTTTAGCCCTGCGTTAGCTAACATGATTGCAGCCAACCATGTTCAGACACAGCAAATGTCATAGCGTAGAGCAGACCTGAAAGGAGCTAGGGTCCATCGAAGTGCAGGGCTCCTATACTTAGGGAGGTGACAAATCCACAATTGGCTCATCTCTGTGCACAATACACCCTTGGTTTTACAATGATTTAGGGATCCTGTGGGAGGATTTAGCAGCTGACCAGTGGGATCAGGTTGGAGACCCTTGTTATCAGGAGCTGTGTGAAGGTTTGGTAGCTGGGAGAAGACGACCAGGGATAACTTTTTATTGCTCTATCTACTTGTGAGCTTCTCTCCCACGCGCTGGCCGCAGGGAAACCTACCTGCAGCCCACCTGTCTCCTACTGGCTCCTGCTGAACTGTCCATACACCAGGCAGCAGTTGAGTCTGGGGCTTTCCCAGTCGGAATCAATCAGGAATCGGGGCTTTGGAGCACCACAGACGTGACTGTGTGTCACGCTACAGGCAGCTTATCGGAGATGCCAGAGTGGGCCTAGCACAGACGGCGCTCAACCCCTGCCAAGGTGGAAGGCGGTTTGCCAGCCAGCCAGTCAATTTATTACTGGAGCCAGGATGTAAACCAGATTTCAGTGTAATCAGTGGCGGCACCCTCATAAAACTGGGTCATGTCTGGAGAGCAGGTGCCAGACCGGGCTCGGCTCCCTTCAGAGCGTGGGGCGTAGAAGCCAGGGGCTTGTGTGAATTTGTAGCAAGGACTTTAAAAAAACAAAAAAGTTTTGGGGCATTTGTAAACTTTGGCAGAAAAAATTGTATTTATGGAAAACCGCAAACCTCCGGTTGAAAACCCCAACGTGTTTTCACCAGCAGTTGATGCAACAAGACTTTTACCCTTTGTCAAGAAAACCTGAGGTGAAATGTGTTAATGATGTCTCATTATCTCCTGATTACTATGCCATTAAAATGTGAGACCGCCTGTAGTTTTCCATATTGGCAGTCTGCTTCCTCAGGTCATTAGGACAGTGGGAGAAATGACACTATTCAATGATAGATTTTATTTTCAGGTCGTATAAATAGGAGTATCAAGCTATTTTCAAAGGGGTGTTGTGTATAAAGGAAACACACTCTTGAAATGCCACACGAACACTTCTAACTCCATCTCTCTCTCTTTTTTTTTTTTTTTTTTAACAACATTCCCCATTGTGCCTGAAGAGGATAAAGTTTTTTTTTTTAAATTCCAGTTCCTCAAATTATGGGATGTGCTTTTTCTTACCTCCCTAAATTGCTTTTACACCTGCCTTCCTCTGTGACTCCCAAACCTTCCATCCTGATGCAAGTGTGTGTATTCAGTGTCGGAAAGAGATAAGTTCCTGTTTGAGGGAATTGGCAAACAATAATTCTTCAAAAAAAAAACAAGGAGTCCTTGTGGAAAACTAACACGGTTACCACTCTGAAATAATTCTTCAGAGAGCTTTCTTGTCAAAGCTCCATGTTATAGCTAAAACTGCAGCCAATAGTTCTCCCCAAATCCTGAATTTTTGGCACAGTAGAAACCATTCTGTTTTCTTAGGGGGGAAAAGCTTTTAAAAGAATTAATTTGCAAGAGTGTCTTTTGTGAACATTTAGGGTTTTCCTCATTCACGAACGAACTCTTTTGATCTGGTAGTGTATTTTGCTAAATGTTGATGCACGTTTATGTGTTTAATGCCAGCACCCAGGGATTAGCAGTTGTAACTTTTTACTAGTGTATGGAGCATTGTTCATGATAAATGGGCCAATTAATCTAAATGGCTAACTTTTCCCCATTATATTTGCTTCAAAAGAGCATACACAGTTTGTCCCTTTATGTTCTCTCATCCGTCTGCTGTAAATTCTGGCTTTTCGTTTGAAAACTGATTTTTATTTTTCCTCTCTGGTGAAAAAAGATACTGAATTTGGATTCTTTTAATAGTTGTATGCAATGCAGTCCTTTTCCCCAGGCAAACACCATTAAACTAGATTTAGGATATTAAGTATGTCAGTAATTTAAAGGGGGGAAAATTAAGAGAATATTATTAATAATGTATTTAACATTTGCTTATAGGTGCAGGGGGCACTTCATTCACTAGTCTCTAAGGTGCCACAAGTACTCCTGTTCTTTTTGCAGATACAGACTAACACGGCTGCTACTCTGAAACCTGTATAAGGACATAAGCCCCGATCCTCAAAAGTCGTTAGGTGCCTAAATACCATTTGAGGATCAGAGCCACAATCCCTGCTTTGAATAGAATCATAGAATATCAGGGTTGGAAGGGACCTCAGGAGATCATCTAGTCCAACCCCCTGCTCAGAGCAGGACCAATCCCCAACTAAATAGCTACAAGCTAAGTGGAATGAGACAAGATGGGACAGTGAAAGAGATAAGCAGCAGACAAAGGGGATAGAAGGAGTGCAAAAATCACATACAGAGTAAGATTTTGGGGCTGCTTGAGGGATGTATTCCTAGTTTTGTATTACAGCACTTAAAAAAAGAGCAAGACTATGGCAGTAAATTCAAAGAGGCCGTGTGGTGCAGCAGATTGGCCACTGGACTGGGACGCAGATGACCTGGAGTCTGTTTCTGGCTCTGAATTATTATGGTGACAGAGGCCCTAACTGAGACTGGAGCCACTGTAGGTTCACATAGTGACATTCCCTGCCCTGAAGAATGTACAGTCTAAATATGCGAGACAGGCACAGAATGGGAGGAAAGATCAGAGGTGATGTGGCTTGCCAAAGGTCACAAACAGAGTTGTGACTAGAACTCAGCACTTTTGATCCCCAGTTCAGTTCTGTACCCACTGCACCACACCGCCAGTGACGAGTCCTTTCCTTGTGGATTTTCTATATTCTCGCTCGTTTGTCACCAGCTTTCTGGTAACCAGGTGCCCAGTGTAATTCCACTGGAGATCTTTGTTTCTTCCCCTTACTTAGTTGCATTATTTATTTTTCTGTATCTTTGTAGTGTTTTACTGCAACCAATACAAGGTTCCAACGGTTTTGAAATAACTGTTGGGGAGGGAAATTACAGTATCCCTGATAGATGTGTTACAATAAAATACTTTGTGTGGATGTCATATAAACCTTCCTGTTTGGCAGGTTTTCACTCTGATCTACCAACGGATCTTTGTCAGCACATGAAACGATATATGTCAACTGACAAATGAAGTAGGAGGTGTATAGTTGAGGACTGAATGTTATGTCCTGTTACGGTCCCGTAAATGCTGCTTGTGGCCTCCTGGAAAAGCATGCCGGCAATTGCAGCAAAACCTTTCGCTGTCGGTTTAAAATAGCTTGAATCTGGGGGTTGTTCTATTTCATGATGTCTCAAAAATAAATCCATGAAAAAGCTGTTGGAAACACTCCTTAGCAAGAGCATTTGGCACCTCTGTGCTGCTAAAACAAATAAAAGGAAGTCAAGGTGCACACAGTATTGTAAAATTATCTAAAGGTAACTGGATCAGCAAATCTGGGGAGACAGCTTGGCCTAGTGGTGAGGGCACAGGATTCTGTTCCTAGTCGTGCTAGCGACTGTGATTTGGCCTTAAGCAAGTCACTTTGCCACCCCATTTCCCTCAAATGCTTTTCTGTCTTTTTGGGCTCTTTGCGGTTGGGTCATATTATCTTCTACGATATGTGTGCAGTGCCTAGGACAGTAGGGTTCTGATCTCTGCTGGGGCCTATCAAGCTATGGTCTTTATCTGGCCCTCACCACTGTCGTATCCGAGCACCTCACAGTCTTTAAAGTATCCGCACAACAACCCTCCGAGGCAGGGTAGTGTTACTATGCCCATTTTACTGATGGAAACTTAGGCAGCCTGCAAACTGAGCAACCTAGATCTTCCAGATCCTAGGCTTGTGTCCTGACCACTGGACCATCCTTCCTCTTCTCCTTCTGGCATCTAGGCACGGTCACAATATACATAATAAATTGAGTAAAATACATTGAAATTAGTGGAGTTGCATGGCCCGCTTTGCATCTCTCTGGCAGTGTCAAAGGGACGTAAACTGCAATGCCCACTTTAAGGCCCCTTTCTGCTGCTGGAGCAGTGTAAAATGATCTTAGTGGAATCAGACCCAATGGCTTTATCTACTAAATGTTCTTGAAATGAGGTGAGCGAGAGAGGCTGCCAACTCTTGCATAGCGCTGGGAGGGTGAGCAAGAGTCACCACTGTTCCTGTGTTATCTCACAGCCACTTAGCACTTTGTCGAACTGCTCCCCTTTTACTGGGGAGGGGGAAGGAGGGGAGGGGGAAGGAGGGATGTTTGCTTGCTTGCTTTTATCTCTAAACTACATGGAAAAAATACCTAACAATAGAAGAGCTGCACAAGGGCAAGTTAGGATCAGTGCGTGATACACACAGGGTGGAGTTTTCAAAGGCACTCGGCTTGGCTGTGTACTCCTCCAAGTCCAGGGTGGCAGAATCAGGCCAATGCAGAATGCATTTGAAAGTCTCACCCACAATTACAGGTTTCAGAGTAACAGCCGTGTTAGTCTGTATCCGCAAAAAGAAGAACAGGAGTACTTGTGGCACCTTAGAGACTAACAAATTTATTAGAGCATAAGCTTTCGTGGACTACAGCCCACTTCTTCGGATGCTTATGCTCTAATAAATTTGTTAGTCTCTAAGGTGCCACAAGTACTCCTGTTCTTCTTTTCACCCACAATTATCATCTCAGGTGCTGGGTGGCTGAGCACCTCACACTCTGGAATGTATTTACTCTCTCAGCATCTGGGGGGCAGGCCAGGGCTGTTATCCCCATTGTACAGAGAGGGAGCTGAGGTACATGGGGACTAGGTGACATGCCTAAGGTCTCACAGGAAGCCTGTGGCACAGCAGGGACCTGAGCCAAGGTCTCCCCCATCTCAGGCTAGTGCTTTAACCACTAGTCCCTCCTTCCTCTTGAATCACTGCCACCTCGTTCTCTCAATCTGTGCTGAGTAGAGTCCTGGCACAATTAAGGAACTGTCCCTACCTTACTGGACACCTACTAACCAGAGGCCTATAACAAAGCTGTAGATTTGGGGGCGGGAAGAGTGGGTGGAAGGAACATGAGGGATCTCCAGAGGCAGTTCCTTGGGTGAGCTGCCCAACCTCCCCTGAACACCTTCAGTGGCTGGAAAGGGGGAGGCTGCTGGGGAAATGGGCATAAGTAATAACCCCTGCTTTCCTAGGAGAGTGGGGGTGTCAAATGCTTTGAACCCCGGCACCACCTGCTGGCAGAAGATACAACTTCCTGCAGCTACCTCTACAACTCTGCTTTGGCCAGCGGGATCGATTATGTTCAAGAGTTGGGCTCCTGTCCACAGCTGACTCTGTTGTGCAGTACTAAGGGTGTGCTTTCCCGCCAGATATGCCGTCCTTCCAAAGAGATGGTAAATGGACGCCCATTCTGCCCAGGGCTAATGCCTGTTCCTGTGGGAATTAAAGATCCCATAATAGTTTTCAGAGAGAAGTGTGGAGGCCCAGCCTGCCCTCATTAGTAATGATTCTTGCTGCTGTTTAGTGCACAGAAATGTCTGTAATATCCAAGATAACTGAGATCTCATCTGAGACTGGGTGAGAGCCATTGCTGAGTGCGTAACCTGGGCTGTCTTCTCCAACACAGTACACTGTACTTGCAGATTGCAAGCTCTTTGGGGCAGAGACTGTCATTCGCTCTATGTCTGTACAGAGCCTAGCATGGTGGGGCCCTGATCTGTTTGGCCTGTAGATGCTACTGCAAAATAATTCTTTGATAATAATAATTAATAATAATAATAAATGTACTTTCAGTATCTATCTGATTGCTTTCTAAAGGACTGCCCGGAGTATGAGAGTATTATGGCAATTACTCTTCTGGTGAGTTTGTTTATAATCCTGGCTGAACCTCACTGTCACCCTTCATCTTCCAGCCAGATAAAGCTCGGCTCTCTGCATGTTGGCTTTAGAACTTCCAGCAGCTTTTGTTCGGTAAATCAGTTGAGCCAATGAAATTTTAAGCTAGCCAGGGGCAACTCTTTCCCTAAGATTCCTTTTAGCTTTGGCTCCACCTGTACATTGCCTGTCACATACAAGATCAGACCTGTTTAAAGCAAAGGATGCCCTTTCAACTCCATCCATAGCGAGGGCTGCTCTCCCGTCGTTTTGTTTGCTTGCGGCTAGTAAGTGACACCACTTGTCACTCCTCCTCTCTGGCTTCCATTTGTCTCCATTTGTTTTCTTGCCACATTAACGTCTCCCTTGCATTTTCCCTAATAACTGGTTTAGTCACCTATAAAATTAAAATGCTGGTAAATAAAAGGATCTTACACTCTTTAAAGAGACCTCGTCAACTTGAAAATCACATTGATTTTCATGGAGTGGCTGATGTTCTGCGCTCTGGAAAATCAGGCCATGTATTTAATGCCTAAATGTAGGCACCCATTAAAAAAAAAATAAAAAATCTTGCCCTCGAAGTTTAGGCCCATGGTGCGTGCTTTGGAAAATCCCCCTACCTCTGAAGTCAACGGTAAAAACTCTCATAGACTTCAGTGGGAGAAGGGTTAAATCAACAATGAGCGCTCTGGCAAGTCGCACCCAGAGTGTCCTATTCTTAATGAAGGTTAAGACTGTGCAGAAGTCAATGACGCTCTGCCTGGGGAAAGCCTCTGTCCTTACCACAGGTGAGTAGCCCATTTGTAAAGATTTCATATCCTGGATGAGTGGATTCTCATTAAGTCAAAAATAAAATAAATCAAAATGACTGTAAAAGCCCTGGGAAATGAAGCATCAGCAGTGCAGCAAACACCCAGTCAACACTTACTCCAAGCCAAACCTCCCCTGCTACAGAATCACATTCCCTTGCCCAGGAAGTTGATGGAGGAAGATGATGTCTGTCTGTATCTGTACGATTTTTTTCATGAAGTACTCCTGTTCTTTTTGCCCAGGAAGGTCTCCTGTAACCATTTGGGGGATGGGGGAGATCTTCTAAGGCACTGATAGCAGTTAGGTGCCTGTCTCCATGGAAAGAGCGTGGAAGTTTGGTGCCCAACTGCCATTTGTGCTTTTGAAAATCTCCTTGTTGGTCTTCCAGGCTTACTTCTACACAGTTCTCTCTCCTGATATTTAAACATTTGGGGCTAGATTCTCCTCGCACAAAAATCTGCTCTGGAAACACAGAGAGACCTTACAGTGGGAGGGACTTAGTGTAAAGGAAAATTCAGTGCTTGTACCATCAAACTTCCCTCAGATTCATTTTAAAATGACCTCCCTTACTAATGTTCTTAATTCCTTTCTGTCTCCTTTTCCTCCAGCTTTGCTCGACTTTCTCTTTCCTTTGTCTGTTTTGTTTTCTCTGTTTAATTGCCGTTAGCGTTACGTTTCTCTTCCTAAGCCCAATCTTCTTTATCTCCCCTTTCTAGTCACGGCACTTACCTCACTTAGGTCTCGATTCATCAAACCATCCTAATTCAGCAAAGCACTAACCCATGTGCTTAATTTAAAGCCTGTGCTTAAGGGTACGTCTATACTTATCTCCGGGTTCGGCGGTAAGCAATCGATCTTCTGGGATCAATTTATCGTGTCTTGTCTAGACGCGATAAATCGATCCCGGAAGTGCTCGCCGTCGATGCCGGTACTCCTGCTCCACGAAAGGAGTACGCGGAGTCGACGGGGGAGCCTGCCTGCCGCGTGTGGACCCGTGGTAAGTACCTTGTAGATCGAACTAAGGTACTTTGACTTCAGCTATGTTATTCACGTAGCTGAAGTTGCGTATCTTAGTTCGAACTGGGGGGTTAGTGTGGACCAGCCTTAAGTTTCATTAAAGTTGTTGGACCTTAAGCACATGGATTCAAAAAAACTTCCCTATTCAGGAAGGGGTCATGGACATGTGCCTACTAAAGTCAGGGCAAGTGCTAAATTGGGCTTTGCTTCATGTGTATTTTCACTCTTCTGTTAGTTATTACTTTACATATTTCTGTCCCTTCCCTATGTCAAACCTCTCATAGAATATCAGAGTTGGAAGAGACCTCAGGAGGTCATCTAGTCCAACCCCCTGCTCAAAGCAGGACCAATCCCCAACTCTCCTGTCTCTATTAAACCATCCTCTCCATCTTCCCACCTCTACTTTCTCTGCTTGCTTTTTCCTCATTCATGCTCTTTTCCACTTTCTTTTTCCATAGTCACTTCCTCACATTCTTTTCATGTCCCTGCCGTCTCCTTCCTCTTTTCCCCATCTAGCATCGCATGGTCTGTTGTATTTTTCTAGCCTCTACTTTCAGGCCAGTAGGGCTCTTTTGCTCTTGTTTAGCTTCCTGCAGGATGAGGGAGTCGAGGATAGAGAAATCCCAACATGACAGAAAATGCTAATTCAGTGATAAAGAGTGGGTTTTGTGGCATGTGTGTCAGTAACATATTCCAATGTGCCATGCCAGCTGTGGGAGGCACCTTTCACTTCTTCAGCATGCATGTAACTTTGCCTCAGACGCTGCAGTCCTCACTTGATTTGGAGACCCAGTCTCTGGGTGACAGTAAAGTGGACTTGCTGGAGTTTTCAGCTGAGGAGTGCTGTGATCTGGAGCTGTGTTTGATAGAGAACACTCTCGGAAAACATTGGCTGGGATGCGCCACTGTGGAATTATCTTTCAGATTAACCCTTCTGGCCCTAGGTTTCCACTAGAAAGGCATAGGCAATGTGTTTCCAATAAGTCTTCTAAGGAGCCTGTTCTGCATTTACCAGCCAGAGCAAGGCATCTAAGCTCAACATCCAAGCACACTTAAATCTAACCCCAGCTCTGGGGCAATCTTTTGGCTGAAAGCTGACCGTATGTTTGAACTGACTGTCTGGATGCCCCTGTTGGAGCCAGACATTCGATAGCCAGATCTTCCTGCCAGGCAGGGATGGGGTGCTGATTCCAGATGTTTTGTGCTTCCCTGCTTGTGGGCAGTCAGGAGCAGCCGCTCTGCCTGTAGATTGCCTCTTACAGCAGCGCTGACCCCATTGTGTACTCTGATTGTAGATTACCTGGGCCCGCTCATCAGCGGGTGTGAACTGGTGTAGCTTCTTTGAGTGAAGCCGTTGAAGATGTGGTAACTCCATATATATTTATTGTCATGCCATAGACCACTCAAAGGCTTGATACAACATTACCCTCTAGGATTCTTTGAGATGTTCTGGTCAGTTCCAGGGGAACACTTTAAATCATTCTCTATTAAAACAAACAAACAGTGAAGTCTGAGAGCCAGACACTGAAATCTAAGCCACCACAGGGCAGGATCTTTTCAGAACTAGTTCTAAGGTTTGTTGCTACTAAAGTAACAAAGCTGTGCTGTTAGGACTTTGAAGGCATTTGAAAAAAACATTAAAAATTTTTTTTTCTCTATTTCAAAAAACATTTCTTGGAACTGTGGGCCAGGTCTGGCTCTCAAGCAGCATTCTAGCTTCCTCTTTTGTCTTGTAAAGTAATTGCCTTTTTCTCCCAAAGCTGTGCTGAGGTAGGTTACGCCGAGGGGTCGGGAACGGGCATCAGCCACCTGTGCGGCCTGCATTTCCAAATTATTATCTGAGTCTGTTCCTTATCCACCTGCCTGTTACTTTTCATGTTACATGCTGACTCAGAGGCTCTCCAAGGATGTGAAGCTTGGCAAGTGCATTCCCTCACCAAACATATTTGCATCACAAAAAGCTGTGTCCAGGCTGTTTCCTGGATGAAAGTTGTCTGTCTCCAGGCATGTTTCCTTTTTCCTGGAGGGCCTCGGAAATAATCCATGGCCGCTAAAACCACGGGCTTTTCCTGGTGGAGAGGTTGAAGGGTGGAGATAGTGGCAGCGAATCGACTTCACCAAAACAATGGCCGCATTTGCCCCACTCCACGGCTGGGGTGCAAGTGCCTTCCATGGAGGTTGGCTAACTTCGATTCCCCTCCCTGTCTGGTATCTGCAGGCAGTGATGTCATCAAGGGCAGGGCTGAAGTCTCCATTGCTTGGGTTTTTCTGTGAGATGGAGAGGCCAGAGCCACTAGTTTTATTTTTTTAAAAATAATGAAAATGGGGTTTGTGTTTTAAAAAAAAGAAAGAAAATCCCCAGTAAGATGTGTGTGGGGGGGGATTTTACTACCAAAGGAGTCTCACAAGCTGAAAAAACAACCATGGTCCCAAAAGCATTACAGGTCCCCTGTTGTTAATAGTGCCTAGCTCTGATCATCAGTAGGTCTCAAAGCACTTCGCAAAGGAGGTCTGTCTCATCATCCTCATTTAACAGACAGGGAAACTGAGGCATGGAGCGGTGAGGTGACTCCCCCCAGCTGGGCAAAGCCAGGAATAGAACCCAGGTCTCCTAAGTCCCCGCCCCCATGCTCTATCCACCAGGCAACACTGCCTTCCTTTAAAGAGAGACCATTCCTGTGGGCACCGAGAGTAACTCTACCGGCCAGCAATGTCATGTGCCCATTGTATTCAGGGTACAGACTTGCCGGCGTGAGGGAGATCCTATTAAAACAATGTAACTATTTATAGCATATGTCACTTGCCGTGGCTATTTCCCTCCTCTCCCCCGCTGTGTGATTTGCTCCTCATGCCCCTCTCCCCTCCCCTCCAGCCTGCAGGCCATTGTTCATTTACTCGGCTGTGTTTCTCTCCCCTTCAGCAAAGCGAGCTTAACTCTTTCCTGTGGACTATAAAGAGAGACCCCCCATCTTACTTTTTTGGCACCATCCATGTCCCGTACACCCGGGTCTGGGATTTCATCCCCGAGAACTCCAAGAAGGCCTTCCAGCACAGCCACATTGTTTACTTTGAACTGGACCTCACGGACCCCTACACCATCTCCGCACTCACCAGCTGCCAGCTGCTGCCGCAGGGCGAGAACCTCCAGGACGTGCTCCCCCGGGACATCTACCGCCGGCTCAAGCGCCACCTGGAGTACGTCAAGCTCATGATGCCTTCGTGGATGACTCCGGACCAGCGGGGCAAAGGGCTCTATGCTGACTATCTCTTCAACGCCATCGCTGGGAACTGGGAGCGGAAGAGACCTGTCTGGGTGATGTTGATGGTGAATTCTCTGACTGAGGTGGACATTAAGTCGCGTGGCGTCCCTGTCCTGGATCTCTACCTGGCCCAGGAAGCCGAGCGCCTGAGGAAGCAGACCGGGGCTGTGGAGAAAGTGGAGGAACAATGCCATCCACTGAATGGGCTGAATTTTTCCCAGGTAAGAGGAAAATGGTGTTTGATGTGGAGTGACTGACTCTGAGGCTGTCTAATAAGGACAAATATTTGAATACAGGGGCTCTCTACTGGAGAACCTGTGAACACAGATCTGGGCAGCGCAGCGCTCAACTGGGGGCATGCTAGAGGGGAGGGAGTGGCCAGGCAGGCACACGCTCCAGCCAGTGCAGTTACTATGATATTCCTTGCCTTCTCTCCCCAGGGTCCCTGTGTGGGACTCGTCCTGTCCCCTCCTTGCATGTATCGGGGAGCCTAGTACCAATGTGGGTGGAAAAACTCCCATCCCGTCCCTCCTCAGAGCATGGAGGTGAGGGCTCCTGGCAACTTCTTCTCCCCCCCCCCCCCAGGGCTGGGCACAAGGAGGCTCTAAATCGCTTGATGCATACCCCGTAGGCACCACACTATTAACCCCTTCCTTGCTGAGAACTGGCCATTTAGTCTAATCTCTGAGCAATATTCAATTCACGATAGGACTTCACCTATGGCCCCAGAGATGGGGACTTTGTCTGATTGCATCCTTTGTCTCTCCTCTATGCACTGCACTGGTCAAGGTGACGTGCAATGGGGTAAAATCAGTTTGTGCCCTTTCTTTGCCACTTTATGGTGAACGAAGAAGGCTGAAAAGTTTGGGGGTGAAGTCAATGGGCATTTCACCATTGACTTCAGTGGGACCAGGATTTCATCCTGAGTATATCCACCCTCCAAAGAAAGTATGTTTTTGCTTGTTTTTTTGTGTGTTTCTTCTCAAACATCCCATAAACACAGTCTTTCCTGTTTTGTGGGAGGTTTTTCTTGGAGGGTCCAGCCGTGCGGAGTAGGTGCTCTCTCTGGGCAGAGATGTGAAATCCAGTATTGCCAGGTCTCATGATTTCATCATGGATCTCATGATATTTCTTCAAGCCCCAGCTGCTAGAATCAAGTGATTCCGTAAGAACCTCAGTTTTTCTTAGACAAACACAGTGTATTTCTATCCTGGTGGTTGCAGAGAAAAGCTTGAAAATGTGACATAAATGTGCCGTGACGGCTCAGATGCCAGAAGACAAAGAAAAAGAAACCCAAATGTATTATTTAAAAAATAAAACAGATAGATATGTATTTTTGGAGGGGCCTGATAATTTTTGGACCCTTGGGCTTTAGTGATACTGTAAATCTTTAGCACAAGAGCTTTGTTCTGTTTGTTTGTTCAGGCAGCTGTGTTAATTGTGTGTTAATTACAAATCTTGGTTTTAACAGGCTGACTAGAAATCACTCCTCCTCTAATCATGTGTCACTTGAATGGGGACCGAGGTATTATGATCCTATTAGTGCTGCAGTTATCCATATAGTCTTCCAGGGGAGAGAGAAAGAAAGAAAGAAAGAAAGAAAAACCCACCCACCACCACATCTTTATACATGCCCGAAAAGCAAATAAGGACCCACCCCCACTTTTTTTCTTTGCAGGTGATTTTTATTACTTTAATGGAATTCAGGCAGGTCAGAGAGACATGATTTACCCACACAGAAGCCTTGCTAGTTTGTTCATATTGTATTACGCTCCTGTGCAGTCTGTGTTTTATAACCCCCGTTGCTGTTCTCTACTATTTTTATTGCTGTTTGTACGACCCTGTAATTATAACTCCCTGGGTCACCCTTAGCACCTTGCTGAAGGAGCGGTACGGTGTTAGCCTCTTGTGCCAGAGGGAGTTGTGTTTAGTCCTGCGTGTTTCCGCACTGTTGTTGTGGCACTCTGGAAGCACAGCCACCCTTTGATGATGAAGTGCTGGCTGGCTTGTTGATGGGGCTTCTGCTAAGAGCCCACCAACTCCAATTCAGCTTCCCTCCCATAATCCTCCAGCCTCCCCCTCGCCACATCATCTCTCTTCTTCCCAGTAGTCTATGTACTAGGTTTGGCTGCTTCCTCCTATTTCCCCCCATAGCGCCCTTCCCCGGCCTCCTTCAGCTCCCATCCAGTTAACGCCAGCGTTTCAATACCCTCCCTTCCTGCTACATTCTTTTTGGAGTGGCAGATTGGGCCTAGAATCGGGGATGGGGGGGATTCCTGATATGAATTGTACATTTCTAGTCGCTGGGTCCTATGCTCTTCAGTATTCACAGAAGTCTCAGATGAACCCTTCCCCTAGGTACTGGCTTGGTATTGTAATTGAACGTCTGGGGTTGTTGTCCTCTGAGACCTCGATCTCTGACATTGCATCACCTTCATGAACTGCAAAGAGAAAACCTTGGGGTGCAAAGAAATCATTTAGCCCTCACTCTCCGAGAGGTTTTGCTCTTTGGCTGTGGTTGTTCTTCCTACTTCCTCTTAATCGTTATTTTTATGGCTCTGTCATACTGTATCTGCCAAAGGCGTCTGTTCTTTACTAACTTGGGCTGCCTTTCCTGCTTTGAAATGATACTTTTGGCTTGAACATGCTCTGTATAGCGCTTTTAGCCTTGCGGTGGTGTACTGTCTTTTTTTTATTCCTTTTGCCTTTTCTGAGCGCTGTGTAACTTCTGGAAGTGTGAAAAGACTGAAACAGTCACCACGCTTGGTCTGTCTCATTTATTTTTTTGGCCTTGACCCTTCATGCCATTTCTAACCTCATTTGTTTAAAAGTTCCCTTTTGTGGGTCTTGGTGCAATCCCCTGTAAGGATGCAAACTGCAGTCATTGCAGAATCGTGGCCTGCATTGGGGCGAGAAATGATTTGGATCCAGATGGTTAAACTTTGAGGTGTCAATCAGTGTTGGGCATCAGTTTTTTTGTTTTGTTTTGGATCCATCCATCCAAAATCTACAATACCAAGCCAGAAGAAAATGCTTTTTATCCACTGGCTCCAAAGTGGTATTTTATTAATAAAACATTTGCCTTTAATTTCCAAGGTGGCAAGTTCAACTCTTGTGTCAGTTCCCACTGTACAAGATGACAATGCAAACTTACCTTTGGAGATAACAATTCAAACAAAGGATCTCAGAAAAGGCTAGATCAAGGAGCCATGCATGGCCTGAAGATAAGGAAGGAATAGTTTAGGTTAGATGTTAAGGGAATGGTCTTGACATTAAGAGAAATTGGCTGGTGGAATAATCTCCCAAGGCTGCTGATAGAGGCCCCTTCACTACGGAGACATGAGAACAGGTTAAACAGGACGCTATTCATTTGGAATGGGATGTTGTAGTGTTCCGCACCTCGGGTGTGGCTTGGAGGTGCATGTATTTTAACAACAATTCCTCCTTGATCTGATTGGAACATCAGGAAGTAGGGCTTCTCTGCACACAGACTGGAACTGAAGTAACTGAACTGGTTTAATTTAAACCTGTGATTATTTCAGTGCATGTCTGTGACACAGATTCAGTTATTTTGGTTGTGGTGTGTAGATAAGCCCGTAGCCTGTATGTCTAGACACAGAAGACAGGGCATTATCTGGGTGTCTCAGCAGGGAAATGGTTAAGTGTTTGTATTTATGTTGTCATACTTAGACTTCAGGTAAGACATTATTAACTAAATTTGACAGTTTGCACTGCTGCCTCAGCGTAAGAGGAATGCAGTCACTGATTTGCAGTCTCTGCATTCAGAAGGGCTAGATGCTTCGTTTGTTTTAAATGAGAGCTTGGATTCTGTGGAAAGACTAAAATGACCAACTCTGCACATTTTGCTCTTATGCAAATTTGAACTGTTCACATCTAAAGCTTCCAGGATGACATTTGTACGTGTTCAGTTAAGAAACTAGTTTCTGATGGACTTTATTTCCTGATTAAAATTAATAATTAACTTGGCACACCAAACACTTGCCTAGTGGAAACACAGTTTTCAGAACATGTGAGACAATGATTGTGTCTGTCTCTCTCTGTCTACCCCTTACATTCCCACAGAGCACCCATCACTGTCTCATCTGACCAACTCCCAATAAGACTGTAAGAGCAGATCAAGATACGGTTTTCTCTTTCTTCTCTGTCATCAGGGCTGGGCTCCACTGTGGGGGTTTTGTCAGCGGAGACACCACGGGGAATGTTCGGTCAGAGACGACATGGCTCAGGCATGTTGCTCTGCAGGCACTGACATTTGGGTCGTTCTGATCTCTTCTGGCAATGAGTTCCAGGCTGATGGGCCAGTCAGTGGGAAAGCTCTGTCTGCTCCGTTTACAAGCCTTGCCTTGGGATTGATAGTACCCCAGGGAATGCACAGAGCCAGTGGCTGGGGTGTGTGTGTGGGTGAGGGGTGGGATGATGGTACAAGGTGACACGGTCCCTGGGGTAATTTAGGCCTATTCCACAGACAGTTCTGAAGGCGAGGGCTGGAACTTCAGACGTGACCTGTTAATTAAAGGGCGCAAGTGATAGGAGCGGAGCATCGAGGCAAAGTGCTTCTGGCAGCCGGCAGTGCTGGGCAGTGGATGATGTGTCCTGAACCAAATGGAGGGCTTTTTAAGATCCGTGCTCTCCTACTTAGGTGCATAGAATTGCCGTAATCAGTCCTGGAAGTCACTGTGGCTGCAACCGAATCCTACCCACAGAGCAGTAGTTCCTAGCCACCCAGAGGTGGGGAATAACAGGAGTGTTTGAGGGCCTGGCTGGTTGGGTGTCCAGCAGCAGGGGCACCAAGGCTGCAAACTGACTGCCCTGACAACCTGAGGGCAGACACCCTCAATAGAGGGGGGCGTTATATATGCGGCGAGTGCTTTAAAGCGCTTTCCTCTCCCCTCTCAGCATCAACTCCACCTTCCCAGCATGCAGCCTCAGCCAGGTGCTCACCCTCTGGGGGCAGATCTCCCCCCAGCCCTCGGAGAGCTGGGAGGCGGTGCTGTTTGTGTGCGGTGAAGGTGATCTAGACTCGGGTATTGTCTGCATGCTGCTGGAAGTCTAGTTCATGCCGATGCATAGCCAAGTGCTCACTGTCCCGTGCCCTGATCTGCAGTAGATGCAGGTGTTGCTGGTCCTGGATTCAGAGCTGCCTTTGAGTCCAGCCTGAGGTACCACCTGTCAGGCCGCTTGTGGCCAGCGTTCCTGTGTGTACGTGGGGGGGAGGGAATGTCAGCTGAGGCTGTTGGTTCTGTGCCAGTGGGAAGCAGGAGGAAGTTGGGTTGTGACTGACCGTTGTTTAGAAAAGAAAGGGTCTTTCCCAGAACAGAGAGGAACTCCAGAGTGGAGTGGGACTCTGGATCTCTGCTCCCCATGGGACCTCACAGTACAGCCACCATCCCTCCAGCAAGATGCTGCTCTTTCTGGAGCCTCCCCAGGGTGTTCCTTGTGTGCACCAGAGGGCATCGCGAGAGTAGCATAAGGGCTTTTCTTCTCCTCCAAGATTTGACCGTGCTCCCAGCTCCTGCTGTCTCACAGAACGAGCTTGGGATCCGGACTCCCATGGCATCACCGTCTTGGCCCTGGGATGGTTTTAAATGGGATTTTACACACTGTACCATGCTGTACTGCCTGTGAGTGTGTCTGTGTGTCACATCTGCCTTCTCTCCTGGGCTCCTGTACTCAGACGTGATGTGCTTAGTAGGAAAACAGTTGGGCTGCTTTGATATTTCACTGAAGTGCTCTGAGCTGAATGGCACAGATAGCTTCTAGGTAACTTTGGTGCCATTTTCAAAAGATTTACCCACTGGGTAAATGAGAATGGAGCTTAGAATCCGATGAGGAGCATGTCAGTTGATCTAAGCCTGTGTTAGACAATATCCCAATTAGAACTTTCAGAACTCCCCCTCCCTTTGCATGAGGCTTAGCGCTATCTTTGCTAAGCGTACAAAGGTCAAATGTGAACAGACAAGTATTTGGGAGCAGCTTTCTCCAGTTGACAATGCAATTTGAAACCAGTGAGAGGCTGGCGAGGCAATCCACGCCACTTAAATCCAGTCCCGTCAACGACAGCCAAGTGTATAACGATGTTTAGGTTTGAGATTTATTGTAATCACAATCCTGTCATATAACCGTGTTAGGGCAGATTTATGTAGCCGGCCTTGTAAATTTCTCACAATCTGGTTACACTGTTCTAATAGGATTAGCAGGATTGCTACATTTGGCCAGAACTTGAATTAATTCTTGGCTGAAAACCTACTGCTTCAGGTTTGGTTTATGTAGGGCATCTGCTAAAGGCATTAAGGGAACATTCCAGTGAAGAACTTTGTTTGGGCAGCTTTTGTGTATTTCTCTGTTAACCTGTTTTGGGTTTTTTTTGGAGGGTTCCCCATGTCTGTTTTTCACAGAATCTGTACTCTCAGTACACTCACTGTTACGTGGCTGATTTTCATCCTGTTTGATCCTCGTCAATGTCATTTGCACTTCTTTCTTCAAAGTGCCCTAAAAGAATGAATGCGAAAAATGTTGGCACATCTTTGCATGCCATAAGAGCTGCAGAAGTTTAAACCTGCTGGTGCCCCAACTGTAGACATTTTGCATTGAATCCGACTGATTTTGTCAAACAAAATTCTTTGCTACCAGCAAACCTTCTTATTTTAACCCTTCCTCATGCACAGCCAACTGTTCTGTTTTTGCTGAGATGATCGCAGTCCTTGTTTGGTGTCCTCTGGGGTGAGGTTTCATAACTCAGGGGTCTCAGAATTGCAGAAACAGACGCCGTTGATGGCTATGGTTCATGGTGGGAGCAGTGTATCATTCGTCCCTGCTGAGGAGAACCCGGAGTTCTTCAGAGCCCATGCATTGCTTCGTCGCTGGCCTGTAAACTCCCTGGAATGAGGAATGCAGCATTCGGCAGTGCTAGGTGTTCTGAACTCTTTTTAAGCAGACACGTTTCCAAGACTATTTGGTTCAGCTGAGCAAACAGGCAAGTTCAGGACTGTGTTCGGCATGGGATACAAATCTCTGCGGTGTTGTTAGCATGTGCGTAAGGGAATGCAGCGCATTCTGTCCTGTTCCGTGCTCTTCCACTGAGCTCCTCACTTGCATTTCGAAGAGTTTGGCCTAGCCCTCAAGGAATCGTTCATATCTGGACTTTAAGTGAGGACTGATGGTATTTTCCTGTTTTCCCTTGTTTACGTGAGAAGCTCTATGAACTAAAAGACAACCATAATCCTGTACAAATGCACCACTGAACACATCAGAATTTTCTACACAACATGCTGATGAAAACCTTTTTACTGATGTCTGGGCCCAATCCTGCATCTTTAGTGCAGGTGAAACTCCCACTGACTTGAGCCTGTCTGGCCTTTGTGAGTGCTGGATTAGGTTCTTACCTGGGTGTTGCTTTTCACCTCCTTCCCATCTACACACGCAACTCTTTCACCCAAGTTTAGTGGTGCTTTCAGCCTGAGGTAATGGTTGTATCCTGGGGGTGTGGGCTGGAGTCTGGGTGCCTCTTTAACTCAGGTGGGTAACCCGCCCGCTTTGCAGTGAGGATAGACGTAAATCACTTGGGTGCTGACTCTTTTCCTCTTTTCCCACAATCCCCTTCCCGCCCTTGTGCCCAGATAGATAGATAAGGTCTCCTACAATTCACTGGGAAAGAATCCGCTTACTGCAGCACAAAGACTGTGGGATGTACCCCCAGAAGTCTGAGCAACATCCACAGAGGAGTGCAGTGACAGTGAGGACAAAGTGATGTGGGCAGGGCTTTGCAGTGTGTCAGCTCGCACCCGGGCTAGGCTAACGTGGGTGCTCAGACCTGCGTGCCGATCACCCAAGTTACCCCTGCAGTGAAAACGTACCCTTTGTTAGCAAACACCATGTAGTTAGGAATTGGAGGAGTTCACTGGTGGTGTGATGCACTCTGAGCTCACGTGTAACGCTGTTACCTTTTTCTGGGCAAAGCATGTTCTAGGAGCAGTTTGCAGATCTTTGCCTACCTGTGCATTCCTGCTAACAGCCTGTGCCTCCCTGCCTACTTGAGCAAAACCTGAGTCAGGTGTTCAGGACTAGTCTCAGAGAGAAAAAATAGTAGAGGTGGGGGCACTTTTAGGTCATGGTTTTACTACTACATGATTGACCCCAGGTCTGGGTTAGCCTAACCCGGAGGCAAGCATCCGCACAGCATGTCTGGGAGTGTAGCCCATGGCTTTGTGCTGAGATGCACCAGAATGCTTTCTTAGTCAGTTGCAGCCAGGAGAGCTTGTCCGTCCTTCAGGGGGAATTGTGGGAAGGCACTGGAAGACCATAGTCCAATTCTCTCTCTCTAAAACTCAGCTGTCATTAAGGACAGTCCCGCTTGACGTGAAGAGCTACAGTTTCCAGGCTGGATTCTTCAGTCTGCACTGAATCCTGGCCAGTTGGATCAAACCAGGATGTTGAGCTTGTTACTGTGATGACAAGACAGCTTTCAAAATGCCAGCCCAGCACTGCGGTTGGGGAGGGAAATTTCCCCCAGGTTCTGGATGAAGAGTGAACCAGGGACAACTCAGCAATCCAGCAGCCAGCCCTGCCTGCCAAGACCGTTTTAACTCTGGTAAGGTTTCAGAGGCACTTGGATTCTGAAAAGGCTGCTTTGAATCCAACGGGGTCCCTTTCGGTTTGGATTAGTGAAGACGTGCCATCAAAAAAGTAGCCTATAGTTTGTGCTAGCTGGAGTGTAATGTTTTCATAACTTCCAGTAATTATGAGCTTGCTATGGGCTCCCTGATAAAGGCATTTTTTTGTCTCGTCGCTGCCATTAGTCATAGCATGTGAGCACCCACAACCGCTCCTCCGGCTTTGGATACTTGCAGGGATTACACATTTTGACATCTCGGGATCCTGTGATGGTTTGGAGGCCAGTCGCCCTAGCGCCGCTTCGGAGTTTGGGGATAGTTGTAGTCACGTTGCTTTAAAAAGAGGTGCATGAGCCACGCTAGTGAGAAAGTAAATGGAACCAGTGGCTAGAGAGGGGGTCTCTCTGAAAGTAACCAGCCTGCACATCCATTGCTCGAGACTCTTCTCTCTAACGGGAGTGCCTGACTCATGATCGTGTTTGAAACGAAACGTACCCACATTTAAATAAGGCAGGTTCTTATCTGAGACAGTCCAGTGTTCCTGGTTCTAGAAAGTCCAACTTGCTGTTGTCTGCCAGTCATTAATGCCCAGGATTGTAGCAATCTGCTTGATTTTATTGACTAGTCTGATACAAAACGTACATGCTGGATAATCTCCCATGAGGATGTTGGACCAGACCCTGACCTCTCTGTGTGCTTCGGCTGTGCAAAGGGGCTGGAAAACTGGCTTAACAGTCCGCCCAGGATTCCCCCTAAGTAAGGGGATTCGCCAGATGGCACTGTAGTGACCCCACACCATCCCCTCCCAGACCACTGTGTCGGGGGTTGACCTGGAAAAAGTGGGGGTAGGAATAGCACTGCTGTGCTCTGGCAGTTCTTGGCTGCTAGAATAGCCCCTTGGGGGCGTGGGCAGCTAAGCAGAATTTAGAGCAGTCCCCAAGCTGCTCTAAATTAGGGTGGGGGGCCTGCTGCACCCACCCCTTCTCAGCTGCAGCTGAAGAACTAGCCTGTTGACGTTGGTGAACCGAAATGGCTATCTGAGGAGAAAGGGGCTTCAGACCAACCATGCGGATGCTCACAGCTTCTAATGCACATCAGGAGGAGGCAGTGGTGTATGGGCTAATGCCACAGTAAGAACCCTGTAATTGTTGAGTGACTGTTACAAATATATGGACATTTTAGCCCCTGATGGAAAGAAACTACGTAGTAATTATCCCTTAGATTCCCTTGTGCATATAGGTACAGCCAGCCCTTCTTGTTAGCTTTCAAAATGTGCCCAGCTAGCCGACTCCAGAAAGGTCCTATTTGGAACTGGCCTTAATAATAGCAGTGGCTTCATACAGGGATCAGACTAGCTTGATTCCCAAGTCTAAAGGGTTGGGACCAGGTAAAGGGCTCATTTTTGCCACTTTAAAATCTCTCAAAGAGCCAGTGGCAGTAAGTGTTGCTAAACCTTCATAATATCTGACTCTAAAATGCGGTTTTAATTGTTTGAGCGGGTTGAGAGGTACATTTATTGTGATAGGAAGATGCTGTTCAGTATTCTGGATTGTAGCATTTTGCACTTGAAAACATACCTTATATTACAGTAGCACCCAGTCAGGATCAGAGGCCGTGCAAATCTATCGTCCCGGGCCTGAAGCGTTTCCAGTCTGATTTGGCCTTAGAATCGGTGAAGCTCCTCTGATCTCAAGGGAGCTCTGCTTTTTTACCCCGTAATCCCAGTTTTGTCTCTCTCTTCTCCTATCTAAAGCTCTCTGCTCCATTTATTGTCAGCTCAGTTGTCCTGACCTCATTGCTCCCAATTTAACAATATCTTTGTATTGATCAGCTGCCCCTGATGAAAGTCAGACCTCCGTGTATTTCTGTTCAGCCCGGTGAAATGGAGACAGGGTTCCTTTTCCCCCTGTTCCAGGCTGTCGACACTGGCTCGCATGCAGCGAGCTGTCTTCACGTATCTTAGAAACCGAAATGCTGGGTCAAATCCGCATAGCTCCATTGCTTTCAATGGAACGATGCCAATTGAAACCAACTGGGGACCTGGGTCTTTGCTTTTAAATGAGAGGTGGCATCTGAATGTGCAGTGCAGGCTGGATAAGTATATCAGGTGGGCCAGAACTAGCCCTAAAAGGCGAGTTGCTTAGCACCGCTGGTTTATAGCTATTAGAGATGTCTTGACGCTATTTTTCTGTCTGCCAGATGACAAGCGGTGGCAGCAAGTATTCCACTGATGGACCTACACCTTAGTTGCTCCTTTTAGAAGAACAGTATAAAGAGTTAAGCCTTGGCTCTCTAGCACTTGAAAAAGTCCTTTAAAATTCTACCTTCACTTTTTCCTCAATTTTTTAGCTGTAAAATGTATGCCGTCTAGTGCAGTCTGCTGACATATCGGCAGAAGTGTCATTGTGCACTCTCTTTATCGTATTTATAGCAACAGTCCCGAGAGGATGCGGGGAAATGCAAGCAGGGCTGGTCCCAAGTCCAGGGCTTTGATCCTAGCCTTCTTTCCATGGCAGACGACTCCCAGGCTGGTGGCTCCTTTCTAGACTCTTAAAACACCCTGTTGGGTATGGCATGTTTGTCCCTTCAGGATCCGATTCTACTCTTGTCCTGCAAATCATCTCCTGACATTTACAGGTGCCAGCAAGATGCTGGAGGGATTCCAAATAAACCCCAGGAAATTGAACAACATGGCTGTTCTAGGGAAATTATCCAGATTCGAAATCTTTGCTGATCAAGTAGATCAATTCAGATCCTTCAACTACGAGCCATTTATTCCTTCCTACACTACCCCGTGTTGTATTTGTTGAAAAGTCTGTATCTTGAGTAGCAAGTGTATTAAAGGGACATTATCATCTTGTTTAGATCTAAAATACAGTTCCCATGAAAGGTGAGCTGCAGGGTTTTATATATGTTGGGCTCATGCCCTTTTTTTGATTAAGCACAAGGGGGCAGAATCAGAGCTGAGTTTTCAGGTTAACTCTGCATTCCTGGCTTGATTTCTCAGCTTGAATGTTGCATTGATGCTAGTTCATTTGCATGGAATATGTAAAAAGAACGGGAGTACTTGTGGCACCTTAGAGACTAACAAATTTATTAGATGCACCCGAAGAAGTGGGCTGTAGTCCACGAAAGCTTATGCGTTAATAAATTTGTTAGTCTCTAAGGTGCCACAAGTACTCCTGTTCTTTTTGCGGATACAGACTAACACGGCTGCTACTCTGAAACATGGAATATGTAGACACATTTATTTACAGCACCGACTGTCCTCGTGAAACCAGTCTGGGGTTCCTGGGAAATAGCGCTAAGCAAGAACTTTAGTTTCTCCACAGTTTTTTTTTTTTTTTTTTTAAATCCAAAGGCAAATCATAGAATCATAGAATCATAGAATATCAGAGTTGGAAGGGACCTCAAGAGGTCATCTAGTCCAACCCCCTGCTCAAAGCAGGACCAATTCCCAGCTAAATCATCCCAGCCAGGGCTTTGTCAAGCCGGGCCTTAAAAACCTCCAAGGAAGGAGACTCCACCACCTCCCTAGGTAACGCATTCCAGTGTTTCACCACCCTCCTAGTGAAATAGTTTTTCCTGATATCCAACCTGGACCTCCCCCACTGCAACTTGAGACCATTGCTCCTTGTTCTGTCATCTGCCACCACTGAGAACAGCCGAGCTCCATCCTCTTTGGAACCCCCCTTCAGGTAGTTGAAGGCTGCTATCAAATCCCCCCTCATTCTTCTCTTCTGGAGACTAAACAATCCCAGTTCTCTCAGCCTCTCCTCATAAGTCATGTGCTCCAGACCCCTAATCATTTTTGTTGCCCTCCGCTGGACTCTTTCCAATTTTTCCACATCCTTCTTGTAGTGTGGGGCCCAAAACTGGACACAGTATTCCAGATGAGGCCTCACCAATGTCGAATAAAGGGGAACGATCACGTTCCTCGATCTGCTGGCAATGCCCCTACTTATACAGCCCAAAATGCCGTTAGCCTTCTTGGCAACAAGAGCACACTGTTGACTCATATCCAGCTTCTCGTCCACTGTGACCCCTAGGTCCTTTTCAGCAGAACTGCTACCTAGCCATTCGGTCCCTAGTCTGTAGCAGTGCATGGGATTCTTCCGTCCTAAGTGCAGGACTCTGCACTTGTCCTTGTTGAACCTCATCAGGTTTTTTTCTGCCCAATCCTCTAATTTGTCTAGGTCCCTCTGTATCCGATCCCTACCCTCTAGTGTATCTACCACGCCTCCTAGTTTAGTGTCATCTGCAAACTTGCTGAGAGTGCAGTCCACACCATCCTCCAGATCATTAATAAAGATATTAAACAAAACCGGCCCCAGGACCGACCCTTGGGGCACTCCACTTGAAACCGGCTGCCAACTAGACATGGAGCCATTGATCACTACCCGTTGAGCCCGACGATCTAGCCAGCTTTCTATCCACCTTACAGTCCATTCATCCAGCCCATACTTCTTTAACTTGGTGGCAAGAATACTGTGGGAGACCGTATCAAAAGCTTTGCTAAAGTCAAGAAATAACACATCCACTGCTTTCCCCTCATCCATAGAGCCAGTTATCTCATCATAGAAGGCAATTAGGTTAGTCAGGCACGACTTCCCCTTCGTGAATCCATGCTGACTGTTCCTGATCACTTTCCTCTCCTCTAAATGTTTCATAATTGATTCCTTGAGGACCTGCTCCATGATTTTTCCAGGGACTGAGGTGAGGCTGACTGGCCTGTAGTTCCCCGGATCCTCCTTCTTCCCTTTTTTAAAGATGGGCACTACATTAGCCTTTTTCCAGTCATCTGGGACCTCCCCCGATCGCCATGAGTTTTCAAAAATAATGGCTAATGGCTCTGCAATCTCACCCGCCAACTCTTTTAGCACCCTCGGATGCAGCGCATCCGGCCCCATCGACTTGTGTACGTCCAGTTTTTCTAAATAGTCCCGAACCACTTCTTTCTCCACAGAGGGTTGGTCACCTTCTCCCCATGCTGTACTGCCCAGTGCAGCAATCTGGGAGCTGACCTTGTGCGTGAAGACAGAGGCAAAAAAATCATTGAGTACATTAGCTTTTTCCACATCCTCTGTCACTAGGTTGCCTCCCTCATTCAGTAAGGGGCCCACACTTTCCTTGATTTTCTTCTTGTTGCTAACATACCTGAAGAAACCCTTCTTGTTACTCTTAACATCTCTTGCTAACTGCAACTCCAAGTGTGATTTGGCCTTCCTGATTTCACTCCTGCACGCCTGAGCAATATTTTTATACTCCTCCCTGGTCATTTGTCCAATCTTCCACTTCTTATAAGCCTCTTTTTTGCATTTAAGATCAGCAAGGATTTCACTGTTTAGCCAAGCTGGTCGCCTGCCATATTTACTATTCTTTCTACACATCGGGATGGTTTGTTCCTGCAACCTCAATAAGGATTCTTTAAAATACAGCCAGCTCTCCTGGACCCCTTTGCCCTTCATGTTGTTTTCCCAGGGGATCCTGCCCATCTGTTCCCTGAGGGAGTCAAAGTCTGCTTTTCTGAAGTCCAGGGTCCGTATTCTGCTGCTCTCCTTTCTTCCTTGTGTCAGGATCCTGAACTCGACCATCTCATGGTCACTGCCTCCCAGGTTCCCATCCACTTTTGCTTCCCCTACTAGTTCTTCCCTGTTTGTGAGCAGCAGGTCAAGAAAAGCTTTGCCCCTAGTTGGTTCCTCCAGCACTTGCACCAGGAAATTGTCCCCTACACTTTCCAAAAATTTCCTGGATTGCCTGTGCACCGCTGTATTGCTCTCCCAGCAGATATCAGGGTGATTAAAGTCTCCCATGAGAACCAGGGCCTGCGATCTAGCAATTTCTGCTAGTTGCCAGAAGAAAGCCTCGTCCACCTCATCCCCCTGGTCTGGTGGTCTATAGCAGACTCCAACCACAACATCACCCTTGTTGCTCCCACTTCTCAACTTTATCCAGAGACTCTCAGGTTTTTCTGCAGTATCATACCGGAGCTCTGAGCAGTCATACTCCTCTCTTACATACAACGCAACTCCCCCACCTTTTCTGCCCTGCCTGTCCTTCCTGAACAGTTTATATCCATCCATGACAGTACTCCAGTCATGTGAGTTGTCCCACCAAGTCTCTGTTATTCCAATCACATCATAGTTCCCTGACTGTGCCAGGACTTCCAGTTCTCCCTGCTTGTTTCCCAGGCTTCTTGCATTTGTGTACAGGCACTTAAGATAACTCAATGATCGTCCCTCTTTCTCAGCATGAGACAGGAGTCCTCCCCTCTTGCGCTCTCCTGCTTGTGCTTCCTCCCAGGATCCCATTTCCCCACTTACCTCAGGGCTTTGGTCTCCTTCCCCCGGTGAACCTAGTTTAAAGCCCTCCTCACTAGGTTAGCCAGCCTGCTGGCAAAGATGCTCTTCCCTCTCTTCGTTAGGTGGAGCCCATCTCTGCCTAGCACTCCTTCTTCTTGGAACACCATCCCATGGTCGAAGAATCCAAAGCCTTCTCTCCGACACCACCTGCGTAGCCATTCGTTGACTTCCACGATTCGACGGTCTCTACCCCGGCCTTTTCCTTGCACAGGGAGGATGGACGAGAACACCACTTGCGCCTCAAACTCCTTTATCCTTCTTCCCAGAGCCACGTAGTCTGCAGTGATCCGCTCAAGGTCATTCTTGGCAGTATCATTGGTGCCCACGTGGAGAAGCAGGAAGGGGTAGCGATCCGAGGGCTTGATGAGTCTCGGCAGTCTCTCCGTCACATCGTGTATCCTAGCTCCTGGCAAGCAGCAGACCTCTCGGTTTTCCCGGTCAGGGCGGCAGATAGATGACTCAGTCCCCCTGAGGAGGGAGTCCCCGACCACCATCACCCTCCTCCTCCTCTTGGGAGCGGTGGTCGTGGAACCCCCATCCCTAGGACAGTGCATCTTTTGCCTTCCAATCGGTGGAGTCTCCTTCTGCTCCCTTCCCTCAGATGGGCCATCTAGTCCACTCTCCGCATTAGCACCTGTAGAGAGAACATGGAAACGATTCCTCACCTGTATCTCCATTGCTGGTGCATGGACGCTCCTCTTTCTTCTTCTGGAGGTCACATGCTGCCAAACCTCCTCACAATCCTTCTGTCCCTGCTCCGCCTGCTCTGAATCTTCAGAACATTGTGGCCGTAGAAGCATCTCCTGACGTCTGTCCAGGAAATCTTCATTTTCCCTTATGCAACGCAGAGTCGATACTTGTTTCTCCAGCCCTCGAACCTTCTCCTCCAGTATGGAGACCAGCTTGCACTTTGTACAGACAAAGTCGCTTCTGTCCTGCGGAAGAAAGACAAACATGGCACAACCTGTGCAGGTTACAACAGCTGATCGCTCACCTTCCATATCACCGTCCTCTTAGGAGCTTCCTCAACTGTTGCAGGAACTACTCGGAGAAACCTGCAGATGAAAGCCTCAGTGCGCTCTCCCTAGGCGAACTCCCAGGCAAACTCCCGCTGTTAGCCTCAGCTGGTTCGCTGCTGACTGCCCTTATATACCAGTCAGGCCCACTCAAGGCCCAGCTGGAACAAAGCACTCCCAATTCACACTTTTCAAACAAACAAGCAAGCAATCAAGCACACGGTCAAACTGACCAACTGTCCCAGCAGCAGACACTCAGATACTCACCAACACAGCCCCCCTAATGCAGCACTTAGCGTACCTCCTCTCGGACAGCTCCCAGGCAAACTCCCGCTGTTAGCCTCTGCTGTTCGCCGCCAACAAGTGAACATGTAGGACCCCTAAGGCACAAGATCTTCGCCTTCTGCTTCATGTGAATGGCAGTCCTAGGGCCGGCATGCATGCACTTCCTGCTAGAGCTCCACAAATCTTTTAAGAGGACAGAGCCAGCATTCAGCCGGCATATGTTAGAGCTTAACTTTGGTATCCACCACAATAACATGCAAAGCATGAGGAGAAAGGTGAAGAGTTGAATGAAAGGGACGTTCACCTGTCCATAACGCAATCTGCACTACATCTCCAATGCGCAGTCGTTTTAATGTGCAGTAGCGATGAGAGTTTGAAGAAGGAGAACCGGGACAAATTCTTGTCACTAGGGGAAGTCATAGCTAGGAAGAGACTTACAGTGCAAAACTGCATCCCCGCTCCTTCAAATCTCCACATTCTCTGCCCATCTGCCACAGCCAGAGCTGTCGAGGGGGCAGTCCAGGATAGAGCTAGGATCAAGGGCTCGCCAGCGGGGAGGGTCCCAGAGCCTGGGCTCCAGCCCGAGCCTGAATGTCTACACCACAGTTTTACAGCCCTGCAGCTTGAGCCGCGCGAGTCCAAGTCAGCTGACATGGGCCAACCGCGGGAGTTTAACAGCAGGATAGACATCGTCTAAGAGATTGCTTTTGCCTCTGGCTGGGATAATCTGCAGTGTAGTGGGGCGGCTGAGGATGGGGCATGACCAGGTCAGAACACAGGCTCACATCAACACTGTTGTTGCCGTTTTAATACACCTCCACCCCGATATAATGTGATAAAGCAGTGCTCGGGGTGGATCAAAGCAAGTTAGATATAATGCGGTTTCACCTATAACGCGGTAAGATTTTTTGGCTCCCGAGGACAGCGTTCTATCTGGGTAGAGGTGTATATACCAATCCCACACGCAGCTGGAAGGGCCAGGATTTCTAGTTCCCGTGGCCATCCTCCCTTTCTGTGGGATTTTGCAGATAGGCCAGAATCCATCCCAGTTCTCATTTCCACCACAGAGGGCAAGAGCAAATCCTCCATTCTCATCGCAGTTTTTAAAGACTTTCTTTGCATCTTCAGCACCTCTCTTGTTTTTCCTCTCGCTTTCTCACCAGTTCAAAGGGGAGTCCTAACATCACCGAGCTTTGAAACCATTTGCTGGGAAGTTGGGATCGAAATCTGTGTTCACAATTATTTCACTGGTGCTTGTCTGCTCAAATTCTGGTTTATTTTCTATTTCCGTTGCCCCTTAATCCTCATCCGTCTCTTGAGGCCAGCCAATTCATCATCGAAGATCTAGCCACAGATCTGGGTAATGGAAACCTGGAGACTCATCATCCTTTCAGTCTTCCCCTTAAGTGCTATGAGTATTATGCGGTGGTTTTAACATCCTGTACATAACTTGGTCAGTTTCCAAATTGCATTTGCCCTGGCTAATAGTTCCTCCTTCCTCTCGTGCACCACAGTCTCAGGAGCAACGTAAGTGGAGATTAGCCGCAGATAACACCTTCTTTATCTTGGCAACCGAACATTCCAGCAGAGATTTTTATTGACCGGCTCTCATAGCAGAGTTGAAGATTATAGTTAATGCTGTTGGAAATACCCCTTCCTGAAAGCAGGGCTGTTTTTAGTGGGGGTGGTGAATTGCACTTGCTTCAGCCTGATTTATGTATATAAAAGCGGTCCCATACCTTATTTGCTACAGTTTCTGATAAGAGTGGCCGGGGGAAATAAGGTGTCTTCCTATTGCCAAGCCACTGACAGGAATAAAAACCAGTTAAAGCCCCTCTGAGTCTCAGATGGTGGTCTCTGAAGCCAGCACATTTATCTGTGTCAGCAAACTCAGAGCAGCTCCTCTTATTTTCAGTCGTGTGATTTTTGAGTAGAATGAAGATGGGGAAGAGATCCGTCCGGACCTGGGTCGGGCTGGAAAGGCTTTTCTTGTCGAGCATCGCTCAAGCAGGCTTCAAAGCCATCCAGTAGCAGCTACAATGGAGAGGGGGCATTGTAAAGTGTTTGGAGCAGGGAAATAGGAGCTGGGACTTGGGAAAACAAATTCCACAGGGACATAAACAGGAGAGTGTGAGGTAAAGTGGATGTGGGTGAGCTGCTTCCATCCACATCCTCGTTGCTTTTCCTGTCACGCCCCCTCGATGTGTAAGTTACATTCACTTGGCATGTCCACTGGAGCCAGATTGGTGCAAGTTATGTTACTTTGCAATGCATACTTGCTCCTAGTTCTTGACAAACTTGTAAATAACATGTCAGTCCCTTCTCTCCGCCTCCCCAATGTGTTAGCCCTGGCTTTGGCCCGGGGACTTGTAGGGGGGTGGCGCCAGCTTACTTTAGGCCGAGTTCACTCTCCGAGCCCTGCCACCGATTCACTATGCAACCTTGGGCAAGTCATTTAATCACTCTATTTAATCAAGCCTTTATGTAGTTCTACAATTGAAGGGTGGGTGAGAAATGCCTGTCGAATGTATATTTATTTGACCATCTCCCGCACCCTTCATATATTTCTCAGTGTTATAAGGTTTCCAAGTCTTCTGGCACCTCCTGGAGGGGATCCCAAGCCTCATTCCCTCTGTGCCTATGAGGGGGGCTTTGCCCCGCTGGCCGAAAGCAGTTCCAGGGCTGAATCCCCATCTGAGGCAGCTCTACCAGCTGAGCTAATGAAGTACAGCTGAGCCGCTGTAGGCTCATTGCCTTAAGAAGGATGTGCTGGCGAGAAGTCCTGGGGTTGTGGTGGTAGGGAACTTGGATGGGACATAGTGGGGAGCTGCCTGGCACCGTGTGTAGTTCTTGATTTGGATTTACTGATTGCAAAGCTGCAAGGCAGGAAATGCGTGTGAAGCTGGAGACAAAGAAGCCCTATCTGGAGAGGGTGCCTGGGTGTTTAAACATGACTCTGATCTTTCCGCGCCTGGCCCTGCAGCACTCACTCGCTCCTCTTTTCCGACTGTAGGTTTGCCAGTGCGGTCCCTGGGTCTCCTCAGGGCCCGGAACGTTAGAGGCTCCAATCTGCACAAAGCCTCCAAGTGCTTCTGTCCCATTGCTATTTAATTTACAGTGCAGTGTTCCAAAGTATTCAGCCAGTTAGAGGTCAGTCACCTGGCCCGTACAGATCACATGTCCTAACACACAGAAGAAGGCCGCGTTGGCCTTGCCCAATGCTCCACCCAGACCAATTCACAGACTAGAATTCCCTTACTTAGCCTGCTGCCTGCCGTGCTGCGTGGATGCACTACCACCCTATGGCATCTGCCTGCTAACTGGCTTATGTCCGATGGTCTCTGTGAACCAGAGCCATAGAGCTGTGTTCTGGCTGTCCGGGGAGAGACACAACAGCCTGGTCAGAAAACACCTGCTGCTGACTGTGGGTGCAGCTGTGTTAATGCTATGGGTCTCTGGCAGTTTACCCCCTTCCATGAATCGTGTAGAAGTCTGCTCTTCGTTGCTTAGTCCTGGTGCAGATCCAACACTGGTCAACTGCCGTGGCAAGAGTGCTGTCGATATGGCTCCAACACCTGAGCTAAGGGAGAGACTGACTTGTATGTGAAATAACTATTAATATAAACTGACTCACCTTTCAGCCCAGTTCCCTGTTAGTAATGGGAAAATGCAAAACAACAGGATATAGAGGTCTCCATTTCTCACTTCTAAACTTGTAGAGAGCTATACATGTTCTTCATGAAACTGCCTTTATTCATAGAGTTTAAGGCAGAAGGGACCGTTAGATCTTCTCTGACCTCCTGCACAACACAGGCCAGGGAATTTCACTTAGTTACCCCTGTAGTAATCCCTATAACCGGAGGCGGATTAAGGTTTCCTGGGGCCAGAGCAACTGTGTGTGTGTGGGGGGGGGCTCCCCACTCCACCCCGTCTGCCTGTGGCCATGCCCACAGCCCCACCTCTTTCTGTTCCTTCCCTGGGGCCCACCCCTGTTCCACCCAAGGGTCCCCTCATTCTCCTCCTCCACTGCAGCCCTGCAACCCCTTTTCCTCCTTTTCCCCCTCTCTGCGGCCCCAAGACCGGAGAAGCTCTGTCCCCACACCATGGCCCTGGGGCACAGCAGGGAGTGAGAGCTCCTCCAGTCCCAGGCTGCAGTGGGGGTCTGGGTGATGACGGTCAGGGCACTGGGGTTTCTCCCCCCTCACTCTCTCCCCAGAGTTTCTTCCAGAGAGCAGGGTTCTGCTGTGAACATAAGAACGGCCATACTGGGTCAGATCAAAGGTCCATCCAGCCCAGTATCCTGTCTACCAATGGTGACCAATGCCAGGTGCCCCAGAGGGAGTGAACCTAACAGGTAATGGTCAAGTGATATCTCTCCTGCCATCCATCTCCACCCTCTGACAAACAGAGGCTAGGGACACCATTCCTTACCCGTCCTGGCTAATAGCCATTAATGGACTTAACCTCCATGAATTTATCCAGTTTTCTTTTAAACGCTGTTATAGTCCTAGCCTTCACAACCTCCTCAGGCAAGGAGTTCCACAAGTTGACTCTGCGCTGTGTGAAGAAGAACTTCCTTTTATTTGTTTTAAACCTGCTGCCCATTAATTTCATTTGGTGGCCCCTAGTTCTTATATTATGGTAACAAGTAAATAACTTTTCCTTATTCACTTTCTCCACATCACTCATGATTTTATAGACCTCTATCATATACCCCCTTTGTCTCCTCTTTCCAAGCTGAAAAGTCCTAGCCTCTTTAATCTCTCCTCATATGGGACCCGTTCCAAACCCCTAATCATTTTAGTTGTCCTCTGAACCTTTTCTAGTGCCAGTATATCGTTTTTGAGATGAGGAGACCACATCTGTACACAGTATTCAAGATGTAGGCATACCATGGATTTATATAAGGACAATAGGATATTCTCCGTCTTATTCTCTATCCCCTTTTTAATGATTCCTTTTTTGACCGCCTCTGCACACTGCGTGGACGTCTTCAGAGAACTATCCACGATGACTCCAAGATCTCTTTCCTGATTAGTTTTAGCTAAATTAGCCCCCATCATATTGTATGTATAGTTGGGGTTATTTTTTCCAATGTGCATTACTTTACACTTATCCACATTACATTTCATTTGCCTATAATTTGGGTTTGACTAAAGCATATCTTCCAGAAAGTCATCCAGTCGTGACCTAAAGACTTCAAGAGATAGAGAATTCACCACTTTCCTTGGTAGTCTGTTCCAATCACCCTGTTAAAAATGTGTGCTTTAATTCTAATTTGAATTTGGCTGGCGTTAACTTATAGCTATTGGTTCTTGTTTATGCCTGCCCCTGGTAGATTAAACGGTCCTTTGGTACTCCGTATTTTCTTCCCATGAAGATACTTATACACTGTACTTAAGTCACCTCTAGATCTTCTCTTTGACAAGCTAAGCAACTGAGCTCTGTTAGTCTCTCACACTAAGGCATTTTTTCCAGCCCTTGAATCATTTGTGATTCATCTCTGTGCCCTCTTCAAATTTTCAGCATCCTTTTTAAAATGTGGGTACCAGCACTAAACACGGTTTTCCAGTATCTGTCTCACCAGTGCCGTCTACAGAGGCAAAATCACCTCCTCGCTCCTACTCACTGTTTATACATCCAAGAATCTCATTGGTCCTCTTTGCCACAGTATTGCACTGGAAGCTCGTGTTGCGTTACTTCTCCACTATGACACCAAAATGCTTTTCATTAGGGCTGTCAAATGATTAACAAAATTAATTGCGATTAATCGTGAGATTAAAAAATAATTGCAATTAATTGCAGTTTTAATCTCACTGTTAAACAATAATAGAATATTGATTTTTAAATATTTTTTGGTGTTTTCTATGTTTTCAAATATATTGATTTCAATTACAACACAGAATACATCGTGCCCATTTGATATTATTTTTCCTTACAAATATTTGCACTGTAAAAAGACAAACAAAAGAAGTAGTATTTTTCTGTTCACCTCATGAGTACTGTAGTGCTCTATATCGTGAAAGAGCAACTTACAAATGTAGAATTTTTTAATTTTTCTTCTACATAGCTACACTCAAAAATAATACAGGGTAAAACTTTACAGCCTACAGATTCACTCAGTCCTACTTCTTGTTCAGCCAGTCGCCAAGACAAATACGTTTGTTTACATTTACAGAAGATAATATTGCATGCTTCTTATTTACAATGTCACTTGAAATGGAGAACAGGTGTTCACATGGCCCTGTTGTAGCTGGCATTGCAAGGTATTTATGTGCCAGATATGCTAAATATTTGTACGACCCTTCATGCTTCGACCACCATTCTAGAGAACATGCTTCCATGCTGATGATGGGTTCTATTCAATAGTGATCCAAATGCACATTCATTTCCATCATCTGAGTCAGATGCCACCAATAGAAGGTTGATTTTCTTTTTAGGTGATTTGGGTTCTGTAGTTTCCAAATCGGAGTGTTGCTCTTGTAAGACTTTTGACAGCATGCTCCACACCTCATCCCTTTTGGAAGGCATTTCAGATTCTTAAACCTTGGGTCCAGTACTGTAGCTCTCTTTAGAAATCTCATTCTGGTACCACCTTTGCGTTTTGTCAAATATGCAATGAAACCATTCTTAAATCGAACAACATATGATGGGTTGTCATCCGAGACTGCTGTGGAAGTAGAGAAATACATGGCAGAATGTGGGTAAAAGCAGGAGACCTATAATTGTCCCCCAAGGAGTTCAGTCACAAATTTAATTAACACATTTGTTTAACGAGCATCATCAGCATGGAAGCATGTCCTCTGGAATGGTGCTCGAAGCATGAAACTTCTGCCACCTGCTTCTCATACCACTCTGACACACCCCATTCTGACAGCTCCATCGTCACCGCCGTTTGTAGAAGTCTCCAGTTCTGAGGATACAAACGTTTGGCGTGGCCCACCACTTCTGTTCCAGAAGCATGACTGCTGAAGGATTCCGATGGACCGTGACAGTTCCCCACTTTGCCTTACCCACAGAGGAGCCTGTGCTCAAAGAGCTGGGTACTACAATAGCAGCAGGATCGACCGGGGTTGGTCATATTGGAGCTCGTGGCCTCAGTATTCACCGTGAGAGTGGTCCCGTTCAACTTGGGAGGATTCCCCATCTCACTCCTACAACCTTCGTCCAGTTAGACGTTCGGACATGGGGTTAGAGGATGCACCGATTAGCCCGATTCTTATGGTACCGGCGGGTCTGAAGAGATTCCCTGGGTCGTCTCCAAATGTTGCCATGTCATCGACACCTTCCTCGCCACGAGACGACTGACGGTTTCAAGAGCTGATACAGAGGATAGCCAATGCTCTCGATCCTACTAGAAGAAGTGCAGGACAGTCAGCATTAGCTACTAGACATTCTGCACACGTCAGTACTGGCAAGGGTGGCTCTACCAATCAAGGAGGCCATTCTTTAACTGGCATGCACCACGTGGCATACCTTGACCATATGCACACTGACCCCGAATGGGGGCCGAGAAAAGATGGGCCGAGAGAAGATACTACGTCCCCCCCTAAAGGGGCAGAATTTCTATTTCATACCCTCCACCTAACTCCTTGGTGATACAGGCTGAGTCAGAGTAGATGAAACAACACCAGTGCTCCACCTTGGCAGACAGGGAGGGTAAGACAGTGGACCTTATGGGTCAGAGGTCTTCTCGGCTGGACTACAGTTCTGGACCTCTAACTACTTGGCACTGATGGCCAATTATGACTTTATAAACTATGGCCAGATGAAAGGCTTAAGGTCAGGCTTGACAAAGCCCTGGCTGGGATGATTTAATTGGGGGTTGGTCCTGCTTTGAGCAGGGGGTTGGACTAGATGACCTCCTGAGGTCCCTTCCAACCCTGATATTCTATGATTCTATGACAAAGCCTACAGTTTTACAGCAAGATAACTATTGCATGTTAGTTATCTTGCTGTAATCCCCCACCCCTTTATAGCACTGACGACAAACCCTAAGTAAAGCCATTTTGAGCTACAGCTTGCCTACTAAGTGCTATAAAAATAAGCTCTCAATCCTGTAAATGTTTGAACCCATATAGCATGGTATAACCTTACAAGTGTCTCTCCTATAATTCATCAGTGTCCGGAGTAACAGCTGCTGAGCAGTATTTAAAATGAAGACACCCAGTTTTGAAGTAAAACCCTTAGTTTTAAAGAGCCACTGCCCACTGAAACATCACTGCTCTGTGTGTTTTAACTGTACATGTGACACCAAAAGCCCCGACCCTGCAAACAGTTAACAATATGTATAACTTCACATGTGTGAGTAGCTCCACTGACTTCAGTGGCACTACGGACTTGTGTAAAATTAAGCCGTACGTAATTGTCATGGGGACCCCAGGGTCAGGGACCTAAGAACATTGTGTGCCAAGGGAACAGGGCTGGCTCCAGGCACCAGCTTGCCAAGCAGGCGCTTGGGGCGGTCACTCCGGAGAGGGGCGGCACGTCTAGCTATTCGGCGGCAATTCGGCGGACGGTCCCTCACTCCCACTCGGAGCGAAGGACCTCCCACCGAATTGCCGTCGCAGATCGTGATCGTGCTCGCGGCTGCCTTTTTTTTTGCACTGGTTGGGGCGGCAAAAACATTGGAGCCGGCCCTGCAAGGGTGGTCAGAGAACTTAATTCTCTTTCTCAGCTTGTTTGCCTTGGGTGTAGTCAGGCCCCTTTCTCTTCGCCCTGCACCTTCTGCAACCATTGACATGCTGTAAAACACTGTCCTACTGATTTCTTAGCGTTAAACACCCATTTTGCACTAGTGTGATGGGCTGACTACGCACAGTTTAGGGCAATGGTGAATTGAACCTGTAATCAGTTTCCTCTGGTTGTGTGGGTCTTTCCTGGGAGAGGAAAATGTGATGCTAACACAGCATGTTGGCACGGGGATCCAGGACAGGTGTAAGACCTGAGAGTCATGGATAACCTCTTTCCTAATGCCCTGAGTTTCAAGTTGATTGATTGCCTTCATTTAAAGTGCTTTTGAATAGTTGTCCTGTGAATTCATTAGCTGTTCTAAGGCTGAGTTAGCTACAAAAGCCACATGATTGACCGTATTGCCAACTCGAAGTGTTCAAAGCTCATGAGTCAGGCCACCACTATCATGAGAATGGCTTAACAATCACGAGATTTTTGAAAAATAGATATTGGCTTCTTTTTACTTGCTTTCTGGTTTTTGATCCCGTTTCCAAGCTTTGATCTGCAGTCATGAAGGCATGAAAACTTATTTTTAAAATGAAAACTGGGCTGCTGATGCCGTCACATTACTCCAGAACTGGGACTTTACCCAATAACCCTGGGAGCGTTGGCAACACAGCAGTGGTGCATGCAGTGCAATAAGTGAAATTCTTTCCTTCCAATTGGATAGAAAGGGGGCTAATCTTGACACTAAATCATTGTACTGATGCAAAACAACGAGTAACAAATATGTCTGTGCAGCTGCCGTGCCTCCTCCCAATATGTTCAGAAGAACAGCGGTGTCAATGTTGTTGTAAATATCCCTGGCTTTTGGCCACGTTACAGCTAAGCAGCATGTTTGATAAATTCTCCCAACGGTCCTGGCCTATACAATGCACATTTTTCCTTCCAAAGCGGAGAAAGGGACTCCAGTAGCTGCCCCCCGTTTCCAGAGAGGGGGAGGCCAGTTACTCAAACCGTGTATTCTAGTTGTTAGAACTAAAAGTTGCTTTGTTTCTGCTGAAGTTGTTCTCATCTTATTTTCACTTCTTTGGGGGCAATTAGTTCTGACATGCACCACGTAGCTCCCACTGGCTAAAAACGAAAGGAAATCAAGTCCACGTGTCTCTCTTACCAAGTGTCTTCAAAGCAGAGCGTTGAAGACAAGGTCAAGAATGGATGCAATTCCAGGTAGTTAACAGAAGGGACCGGTGGCGTTTCACTTGTGAGCTTTGGCTGTGGGCAAGCTGGGACAGTCATTTAGTCTGTTTGTGCCTCAGTTCCCCATCTGTAGAATGGGATGAATAGCACTGCCCTATCTTATGGGTTGTTGTTTTTTTGAGGATAACTCCATGAAAGATTGTGCGGCACTCAGATAGCACAGTGATGGACACTAAATATGCACCTTATCTAGATAGACAAGGTAATTCTGCTATGCCCCTAGCCTTTGAGTACACATCACTTTCTCTGGAAAGTAGACAGAGTCTTAGCGTGAAACTGCCTCTCCAGCACTGCTAGTCACCAATGGCAGTGCTAGATGTCGTGCTGCTCTACAAGTTGTTTTAATGCATTAGTAATAATGAATGTCAGGTAGGTATTGTTACCTGTGATCTATTTCACAACTTTGAAATACCACAGTTATTGTTGCTGTGGCGTCATCATAGCTTCTCTTCTGTAGGACTGGCCATAGAAGTCATCCTGGAGGTTCACACTGGATCAGGAACTTAGTTCCCTAATGCTGCCACAACTTGCAGGGGGGGGTGAAGCGAGGGCCAACCAGTGCATCGAATGCTGTTGACTAAGCAGGGCCAATAATAGAGAGAGTAAGAAAAAGAGCTTTACAAATTCTTGCAGCCACTTCTGCAAGTTTGCTGGGGTCAGCCTGGTCAGCCCATGTGACCTAGACCCAGCCAATCACTACTTTGGTAAGAGGTGGTGAGGGGAGGACCATAATCTTGACTCATTCAATTTAGACCCCAAGTGGAGACTTCCATTTGCTGGCCAGGAGCTCACTGAGTTTGTGGCCTCTCAGCAGAATTAGCAGTAGGGTTGTTCGAATGAAGTAGGCTGAGAATATGTGCTACTAGGCCTAAGTGTGAATCACTAGGAGTACATTTCTGCCTCGTGTAATTCCAGTGAACACCTGGCCTTTTCTCAGATGCGAAGCTTAGAGCAGAAAGCAATTTAAAAATGTCTTATTGCTCAGGCTAAAGCAACCTTTATTTTCAAATGGGAAAAGAAAAAAAAATTAAGGGATTAAAACAGATGTTGGCATTTCTTAATAAAGGCGATTGGGATTCTACCTCATCCAAAAATCACTATGAATTTACTATGTTATTCAAACTTTAATACCTTGTTTCTCTAAATATTAATAAATAAATGATCTAGAAGAAAAGGAATGAGTGTGCTTGTTTACCATAAAAGAAAGAAAAGGAAAAGACTGAAAGATTGCTTTAAATTTTCAGTAATGGGTGATGTTCTTCTCTTTTCCCCCTTACTGTTTAGTGAAGGAGGGTTCTGATAATTCATGTTGGATTGGTGTATTTTTAGAAACACTTTCCGCAGGATTGACAGTGCTTCCCAAGACCTGGCTTTTGAAATAAAAGGATGATGATTATTTATTACTTCTCCAAATAAATGCCGTTTCTCCAACAGGAATTCGATCGCCACATTTGACTAAGGTTCTCTCATCTAACGCTCTGTTAGTTCAGAGCATAAATCTGTAGCAGAATAGCTCTCTGCATGCGTCTTGGAATAAATCCTGCTGTCGAGAGGGTATTTTTCATTTCTCTGTGAAAGGGCACTGGGCTAACAGCCGCAGTAAATGAAATGGTTCTGGAAATTGGGGAAGCGATTGGCATTTTGTCTCCAGCAGGCTGATTCTAAACAGATTAGCAGGAAAAGTGTCCATTTACATCAGTTTAGGAAAGGAGAGATGCCCAAACATCAGCCAATTTATTGGTGAATACTCCGAAGTGGTAAGTGGTCATTTACGGTGGTTAAAGAAGAGTAGGATTAAGTCAAGGTAACTTTTATTTCCAGGCAAGGCTAATGCTGGATTTCTTTGTGCTAATTGTAATGAGCAGAGCCCCGACAGGCTGAGAGGAGGCTGAAGTACCTGCAGGTGCCGTGGCAGAAGCAAAGTAGAAGTGACAGCCACTTCACAATGTCTGCAGAACACCCGCTTGGGGAACCAGTTTGCAGCTGCCAAGGCTCCGATCCAACATTTCAGACTTCACTCCAGGCCCTTTTTGTGCACGTTTAAAGTTTTCCAGATGGTTCGTAGGCTTGTTACAGAACTTGGCCGTGTGCATCCTTTTCTGCCATGCCGGGTGCTTGTGAACACTGCTGCACTTTATGCAGCTACGCACTGGCTGGGAGAGACTTCCAAAAGTACGCAGGGGTTTAGGAACACAGGTCCCATTGACATTGATGAGACGTGTGCGCCTAAATCTCCTAGCCTCTTCTGAAAATCTTTCCCCGTTGGGACTATCTGGGCTATAGACCCAGTGACCTATATATCACTACTTTAAAAGGATAGTATTTAAGTTGTTGTTGCTTGTGAATCAAACAGCTAGCAGAAAAACTTTGTGCCTGACTCCTCCTGTTACAGCCAATCTGCTCATGTTGCGACCGACATGTCACGCTTGTCGCAGCAGGAGAAGCTGTATGTGACTGATTTTACCTGCTATATCAGTACAGTCCAACACATCTGGCTTATGGGCGTGTAGGGGGCAGGAATATCTCGGTGTTTTCTGAGTTGTCATACTATTTGAAGAAGCACGCGAGTGAAAGGTTTCAGTGTGATTGTTAGCTACTCGAAGTACAAGTTCTTATGCTCTGAGTTACAAGATTGCCAAATACACTGTCAGTGGGGTACGTTCATGAAAGGGAGGGCAGGCTGGACACAGCTGGATACATGCAAGTATTTTCCAACTCAACTGTCTTTGATGGGTACTTGAAAGCACAGCATCTGCAAAACCAAACTCCAGGTGCGGCTTGTACTGTTGTACACCTTGTATCCGTGGTCCCCACATTGTATGTTCCTATCCAAACCTTGTGCAGAACTGCAGGAAAAGAGCTTAATCCTAAAGGAAATAAAACAAGAGAGGAGTCAAAATGGAGGAGAGAAGCCAAATAATTGAGTTTTGCAGCTTGGCTGGTTTCTTACCATCTTTGCTGTATTCTCTGCCAGCATCACTGACCCACTTCCTCCTGTGCGCCTGACATCTAATCTAGGGATTGCAACTTCCCAATTTTTCAAAACTGGACACTACAGATCCCCACACGGCCGACGACACTCTCCCCTCCCCCAGGACTCACCCGCAGAGCCGGGCTGGGGGAAGCCGATGAGGAGCCTGCCTGCCTAATCTGGCATGGAGGAGGGGTGTCAATCCCTGGACCTAAGGGCCGGAGAGAGCGCCATGAGAAGCCCCGCCAGGCCACCATGGGCAGTGAGCCCGGCCGCCAGCCCCGCTCCTCAAATGCTGCACGCAGTCAGGATCCCTCCCCTTGGCAGCACCAGTACCTAGCTCACCGCTGTTCCTCAGATTAAGCTTCCCTCCATCAGCCGAGCTTCTCCAGCAGCAGTTGCTCTTCCCGCCCTCCTGGCAGTGGAGACCGGTTACTGTGGTAACCGGACTTTTGGTGTCTGGTCAACAGTACTGACCGGACACTGCACAGGTCCCCTTTCAACCGGACTTTCCAGTTGAAACTGGACACCCGGCAGTCCTAATTTAGTCCCTCTCTATCTTGGAGGGTGTGCAGGCTTGCTTGTATATTCCATACTATGGCATAATATCTCACCAGCCATGCCTTACAAAGGTCCGAGTTAGAGCTGCATGGGAAATGGTTTTCCCATCCTGGGAGAATTTTTGAGATTTTGAAAAAATTTTCCCCTCCTGAATGGGAACAAAAAATTTAAATGTGGCAAGCACATTTTTCCAAACAAAGTCTGAAAATAATTTCATAAGGGGTTAATCAAAAATTTATTTTTACTATAAATTAACTTAAATTTCTAGACAAAAATTCATTTCAACCTGAAAAAAGGAACTTTTTCCATTTCCCATTTTGAAGCTTTTCAAAATGTTTTCGAAACTGGAAGTTTGTTGAAAGCAACCTCTTACTGTATAAATATTTTCAGTTTTGACAAATTGGCATTTTCTGACCAAACTCCCCTCCCCCTAAACACTTTAAACCATTCCCCATCTGCTCTTGTGTCAATGTTCTCTCCATTTCAACAAGAACGCCACCTTTTAGGGAAGTCAGTTTTGGGGCCCTATGCACATCAAAGTTCCTTTCTATGAAGGTAAACTGCAAAGCAGTGCTAAAAATTGAGCTGACCACATAATTTGGGACTGAAAGGCCCCCGTCTAACCAGGTTTGGGGTGGGGTGGAATGGGGGAGGAGAAGGTCAGCTCAGAAATAAGCCTCATCTAAGCTTTAAAAACTCTTGGTTTTTGCTGTAAAGTTTTTTTTGTACCTCCTTGTTTGCTGGAAACGTTTATATTGCAGTAACACCTAAATATTCCAATCCAGTCTGGGACCTATTGTGCTAGAGACTGTATTCACATGATCTATACCCTGTGGACTTTCCCTTGACTATGAAAGTGTCTGAGTCTAGTTCAGGGTTAGCTAATACATGCTAGCTGAGGTTGTCCTAAACTTTTTCCCCAGTGTAGATGCTGGGTAACAGCCTGTAGTTCAATCTAGCCAGTTGAATTGTAGTCAAGACAAGGCCATGGAGTGTACAAACTGAGTTCCCAATCCTGCATGTGCATAGGTTTAAGTGTCCACATAGTCCTGTTTCTCTCAGTGACACCGCTCAGGTGCATATGCAGAAGTGCTTGCAGGATTGGGACCTGAGAATGTGTAAAGTCTGTGACATCACAAATACCGTGAATTGCAATGAGATCTCTGGCATTCGTGATGCTGCGTGCTGGGATATCGTCTGTCCACTGTGCCCACCTAGCAGTTATATATCGCACAATAGCCATCCATAGGTCTCAAAGCGCTCTACTAAAGTGGGGGGAAGCAGGCATGTTGTTATCTCTGTTAACAGAGATGGAAACTGAAACACAGGCATGTTGAGAGACATGTCCCATATCACACAGTCAGTGGCAGACTCAGGACTAGAGTCCAGATCTCTAGAGCAGGGGTCGGCAACCTTTTTTCACTCTAATTTAAGGTTTCGCGTGCCAGTAATACATTTTAACGTTTTTAGAAAGTCTCTTTCTATAAGTCTATATAACTAAACTACTGTTGTATGTAAAGTAAATAAGGTTTTTGAAATGTTTTAAGAACTTCATTTAAAATTAAATTAAAATGCAGAGCCCCCCAGACCAGTGGCCAGGACCCAGCAGTGTGAGTGCCACTGAAAATCAGCTCACGTGCCGCCTTTGGCACGCGCCTTAGGTTGCCTACCCCTGCTCTGGAGCTAAGCTAGGCAGTACCCAGAGGGCTTCCCAGAGAGAATGCAGACCAGTGTTTTCAGACGTGGGTGCATACCATGAAGTTAGTGGCCGGATTGTTTTTCTCAAAGGTATTCAGAGCTCAGTAGCACCCAGTGACTTTAAGGGGATTTGGGGTGCTCAGAACTTCTGAAGAGCAGGCCACCTCTATCTAGAAGCCGACAGCTGGAGGTAGACTAACTGTAGGCAACTACCTCTGAAAACTCTAACCACAATTTGCAGAGAGATGGTTAAACTTATTTCTGTGCTGAATGCTGACTGTGGGGGTAGGAGGATTCGGGCCAGAAATCTGTGCCCAACTGTTCTCAATTTTGTCTTGTGGTTCACCTTTTAAACCTTTCCTTGGCATTGCAGAAGAGTAACTCCAGCTGTCTCAGTCATGTCCAATAATAAGGATTAGTTTTCTGTAATCTTCCTGAAAACTTGCACAATATTTCAAAGGCTTCAGCTTCCCAGTGCCTGGGGCATCTGACCTCCTTCCCCTGCACCTTTGATCCGTTATTTGGTTAAAGTTATGAAACCCACCTGTTGTACTGAGCATGTTTCCCTTAAGGACCTATGTAACCAGTTAGAATGCCACCAGCTCCTCTGAAAGATACTTCCCAACTATGAATTGCTCTGTAAGTCAAGTCTGTACAAGAAGAAACAAAGTTTAATTTTTCTCTTTTATTGAACTAAAGGAAGTTGTGATATGGGAAGCGAATCTGAGTATCTTTCTGCAGTGTTGGGTGTTCATAGAAGTATTGTGGCACAGATCTCTCTGCTTATCCTTCTCTCTCTGCTTTTCTTTCCCATATCCTTAGAACTTCTGTGATTCTTGGGAAAATAAGACATGCTGATGTCGCTCTTCAGTGGCCTAAAGAACATACACATGCAGCAAGTTTATATGCACAGGACCTGTTAACAGTATTTGAAATCTATCTACCAGAATTTAACCCTGGCCCTTGTTTCCACTGTCTTTTTTTCCATTCTGCCGGGTGGGGAGGGTTGTGTAGCACACTCTGAAAGGCCCAAAAGCACCCTTTATTGTCCCCCTTTTTTCTCTCGTTTTGGAAACAGATTTTAAATCAGCAGATCATTTTCCTGGCCATTCTGGAATCCCCAGCTTAGTTATTAGTGGGCCTGTCGTGTTTCTCAAGGTCTGCTGCGGTATTACACAGGTAAAATCCTTCTTATTCCTTTTTAACTGAGTTGATCTCGTGGTGGATTTGATTTAAATCGTGATTTAAATAACTAGTCAGAAGACTCAATTTAATCATGGATTTTTACATAAAAGTGCATTCTTGTTGGTTATAACCTTAATACATATTCTTCACAACTCAGAGATAGATGTAGGTTTCATTTTTAGAAGGTACACACTATACATTTTTAAAGGGATTTATTTTGAAAGCTTTTCAGATTAGTTTTACAGCTATATCAGAAAATGAAGGATTGTTTGGTTATTTCCTTTACCAAAGGCAATTGAAGCAGATATTTATGAAGTCATGGGAGGTGAACTATCTCTAGTTCAACAGGCTAATTGTTAATATTTGGAGGATTTTCTTGCCATGCTGTATTAGAAGGAGAACATCACCAGACAGACATTTAAATTGTTCTATTTAACTAAAACAACAACGTTACGTATTCTGGATTTTTATTTTAACAAAACAAGCATATGAATTTTTGAATTTAGTTAAACATTCAGGTTTTTTTAAATCAGGTTTGTTTTTGTTAAAATTGTTTTTAACTATTTTAGTTAAATGAAATATTCCAAAAAAACCGCAAAATTAAATCCACTATGTCAGCCAGGTCAACATGAGAAACTTAAAATATTGGCTTCTGCAGCTAACTCCGTTGTCTTCACCTTCATTTTCCTGTTTGTTCATAATCTGGAAAAGTTAAAAAAAGCTTTCCTACTTTTATGGGTCCCAAACGATTTCTCAATTTGGAATGAATTAGTCCAAAAGGAAGAAAATATTCTTTCTACACCGGCAGAAGAAGCTACTGCTGTTAAAAGTGAGATTATCACTTCAACAGTCTCTGAATCCAAGTGCTTAGGTGACTTCCACCGGTTCACTGGTGTGACTTTCTTTGAAACATCATCAGCAAACATATATTTCTTGAATGGTTCTTATTCTCAAACTGGGGCTCTCTTATGACTAGCTGCCATTATAGGTTTTTCCTTCTAGTGAGAGAATGCTATGGTAGATCTCAAGTCAATGAAGGCTATACTCAGAAAGACCTCAAGACTTCTGGAATATGCTGTTCAAACAGTTTCGCTTTTGTTTCTACTGCCTGTCCCTCCCTTCTCACATTTATCTCCAGACTTCTTCTCCTTGTCCAGATCTATTGCGCCCCCAACAGTCTTCTGTTCATTGTACTTTTTGAAACTTTGCACTTTTAGAGAGAGGTAAGGGATTGACTCTGGGTACACAATTTTGAAGAGGGACAATAGGGTTGAGGTCTGTTATTTCTCACCTCTATATATTTAGTTATTTTATTTTAAAACATTTTGGCTGTTAACAAGCATGTTATCTCTGGAGACACAAATCCACAGTTTGAGATCTGGAAAACTAAGCATCTTTGATGGTATCTTCTAGATTGAGCACTGAGTCCCACTGGGTAGATAGAAAGATTAACCTAAATAATCTATACAGGAGCCCCATAATATTGGGTCCCTAATCCATGAACTATTGGAACTCATTTACAAAACTTTTCTTAAACATTACATGAATATATTGTCTCATACTATAGAATTAGAATTTATAATCCCTATTCCATGATGAGATATCTTTGAGCTATAATGTACCTTAATTAAAACTATCTTTAGATTGCTTATTGAAGAAAAAACCTTTTTATAAAAAAAATCCGATTTTAAAATTGATTTCTTTCTTTTTTTTTAAATCATTGATTTTTACCCACCCTGGTTGAGCCGTTTTTTCTGCTCTTTGCTGCTCCATGTTAACTAACACTCTCTATGTTCTTGTTTGCCTGTACAGTAAAGGTTGTTTTTCCCCCTCACCTCATTGCTCACCTGTCTGAAGCCACATTGTTACTTGTTCCTTCCATTCTTCCTTTTCAATAGGACTTGAGTCCTGATTTTTTACAATCATCCATGTGTTTTTCTTCTCTCTCTCGGTAACTGGCTGATACCATCTCTTTCGCCTTTCACATTCCACCTCCTGTTCTTCCCATTTGCTCCCTTCTCTGTAATAGGAGCATTAGGTGGTTTTGTAGCATTTAGGTTACTCGGTGTTTCTCTGCTGCACTTTGCAGTCTTTTCTTTCCAAGCACACTGTGGTTAGTTGGCTACATTATGGCTGCATCTGTGGTAGCACTTCTCAGGGACTGTCCTGGTAGTGCCATTTCTTCTGTACGTGTGCTTCTACAGGCAGGTGTTTTTACCATTGTGTCGTCTAACCCGGCTCACAGCAAGATTTATCAATGTGATACTACAAATGACAATTCTCAGCAGCCTGCACCAGGGATCCAACATTGGGGCCACCGAAAGTGTTAGCAACAGTGGAAATCCTCTGGGAAAGAAGCAAGGCTTTTCATTGGACCCAAGTTCAGCTCTGGGTCAGCTGCACTGTTGCTAAGACCTGTGGCCAGCATTGGATGAATTGACCTACTGTGGTCAAGGCTCGAAAGGCAGATGAACACACCAGCTTTCCCTTACTAGTGAATCGTGCCAGTGCCCTGGTTCTGAAATACATGTAGACTTCTGTACAATGTACTTTTAGAATGAAAATGAAGGAATCTGGAAAAGCAGAGACAGACATGGCATCTGGGGAGAACATGGGCAAGCTGAAAGATTGGAGAGGAAAAGAGAGGTGTCTGAGTCCTGGGAAATGTGCTTCTATGTGGGGGCTTTTCCCCCAAAAGGGTCATGGGCCAAATCCTCGCCTGGTATATGTTGGTGTAGTTCCATTGGCTTCAGCTGGCCCTTTAAGCCTAGTGGGAGAGGCCTGTGAGTAGCATCCTCCTAAAGTTTGTCTGCTGTTGGAATGAGTGGAGAACTGCCCTGTTATACGCATGAATGGTCCGTGGTTCCCGCTGCTCCAAGCTCCAAACTGAGGTGCTCTTTGGAATAGTTTCATGCAATCACAGTGTGGCAATCCCTTCTCAGCCTCTTGCAGGTGTTGTGATTTTTGTTGTCCTCAGATGACTGGACCCAGGGCAGACTTCTCTAAGCCTCTGCTGCATGGAAGTCCTCAAAGAAAGAGAAACCGTGAAATGAACCTACTTGTGTGATCAATGGAAGCATTGCAAACCCAGGTGTTAGGTAGTGAGGATAACCAACTTACTGTGAACGTGCAGTCTCCCAAAGCTCATTTAATTTGAAATGAATTATTCAGAACATGCTATATTTTTCTTTTAGACATTGTTTCTCTCCAAATCGCCTTTATTTTTCCCCTGCTAGATTGTTCTAAATCAATAAAGATTATTTTATTGAGTGTATAATATCGAGTCCTGAAGACTCTTCTACCAATTTCAGCTTAGCAGAACATAACAGCATCTAAAACTTTTTAATAAAAGAAACAAGTATATAAAAAAGATGAGTATAGATTTGAGCAGCCTGCCAATCAATATTAGCTCATTGACTTCATTTGAGCACAGTCTACGTGCGGGAGTCTTAAGTGTTCCCAGACAAATAAGTCAAGAAGCCTTTGGATGAAGAAACTAAATTTAGAAGATTGAGGGTCATCTCAGAGGCAACACTTGCAGAAGAAGGCAATTTAATGTGAGTGCATTAAAACTGTTACAGCGAGTCACTAGGATGTTGGGGCGATGAGGGACATGTAAGTACTTCCATAGATAACCAAGTCAAACCTTCAAAGTTAGGAAATACCAGAATTAAGTTTCTCCTTCGCAATCTTAATTCTGTTTCTTTTTGCACATGCCTTCTGATAGTCTCTAATTACATGAGAACTTACTGTTTTCCTCTCCACCAGACCCCTTGTCACAAATACCTATTTTCCACTAGCTTCCTTCTCAGAAATGGTTGAATCATTTTTGTATGGACTTCTCCAAAGGGCATAAACTGAGACAGGTGCCAAGCATGGAAAATGCCAGCCCAAAATGTCAGTTAGACTAAGCCATAAACACCCAGCAAGAGAAGATTATAATAGAAGGTCTTGGCAGTTCCAGGTCAAGGCAGTGCGGGACTGTAGGCCCACTCCCACGTGGGGGCCCTACCAGGATCACTACCCCAGCAAAGGGGGGTGACCCCCTGTCAGGTGCAGGATCAGTGGAAGGGTGACCTCCTCCCTGAGCAGCAGGGGCCTGGACTTCCAGGGTGGAAGGTGTGGAAGCTGGTGGCTCCCTCGATGGCTCTCCTAGCTTTTCCTCCCTCCGCTGGATGCTGCCTGCAGACTTGGCAGGCGTCCCTGCCTCACTGCTCTCCGGGCATGCTTTCAGCATTGCCAGACCCAAGCATTCAGGTTCCGAAACCTAGTGAGATTTTACAAGATCATAAATGCGGGGTTCTGTTGATTTATCTTCTGTGGTTTCATCCTTTAAAGGTCACGTTTTTCAAGCTTTTCTCTGCAACCAAGCGGGCTAGAAAGTTGCTTTGACGCCAGGAGTTGGGGCTGTAAGAAACACACACAATGTCACAAGACTCTCTGTAGAAGGACGAGAGTTGGCAATGCTTCATTGTCAAGCTTTTCTTCACAACTGCATGGCCTAGAGGCTTTTTTTAAAAATGAAAGCTGAAATTCGGATTCTGGGACTCTAAGCATGTATGTATTGTTCCTGTGCCTTATTTTGGCCCCAAAACACCTTTAAGCAAGACATCACTCCTGCTCCACCGGTAATCGGGTGCACATCACATAACTGTGATCTCGCTAACAAACTGCAGAGCTGTGTGATAGATGTCTCTTATCATGCCCATTTGCTCACCTTGCCTGTATTCTGCCCCAGTGCAGCGCTTTGTCAGGCCAGCAGCTCAGCTGCTGTAAACAGCCACCCTTTTAAACTCAACCGGCAACCAAAATGTTTTCTCCTTGTACTTCCTACCCAAATGTGGAACTTTCCAGCAAACTTACCCGGATGGGTTCTGTTCAATCCCATGACCCCATAAAGGTGGACGTTCAAAGTCAGCTGACAGATCTAGCCACACAGCTCCCCTTGGAATTTATTGGAGTTGTTTGGCAAAAGAGCCTTGTCTGCTTGGAAAATCACCAGCCCAGGGCAGAGCTGGAAACAGGGCCTTGCTGCTGTTGGAAGGGCTAGATCCTCTGCTTTGCACCTGAACACACCTTGCTCCCCAGGGATCTTGGCTCTGAAAGACAGGATATTTTCATACGTGTTAAGTTCATTCATTGTATCTTTCGCTCTCTCCCTTGGAGGTCTGCAAAAACTGACACACATGGTAACAAGGAGATGTCTACATGGGAGGCATGCACCCAGCTGTCCCATGCGGTGTTGTCCAAATCCCCCAACCATCCATACTCAAGGCCCTTAAATGCCTGTCATGAGGCACAGTGAACCCAAGCTGGCATGCTCCATTGAGGATATGTGGGACAACGTGTGTTGAACTGTGACCCGCCCACTTAGCAGTGTGGAGGCAGCAAAAGCATGGGCACCTGGCCTTGTGTTTAGACAGTCCTCCAGTGCCATTCCCATAATTCCCTGTGTCTGTATCTTCCAGACCTCCTGGCCTTGGAATCTATGAAAGAGGCACTCAATCATGGGCAGAGGTATAACAACCTAGAGGGATTATTTTTTGGTTATTTGTATTGTGCAGATACCTAGGGCCCAACCAACATCAAGGGCCCCTTGTGGGAGGCAATTCACAAAGAGGAGTAATAGACTGCAGCTGTCCCAACCCAATGTCAATAAACCCTTCATACGGCACTCTTCCATCTTGTATTCCATAGATTGAGTCTAAGAGTTCACATGTGAATAAAGCCTAGAAAAAGAAGTGTTCATCCATATAATGAGGTGATGGAAAATGGTTAGGTGTTTACAGGGCTGTTATTATCTTATAGTTATATTACAGTAACACACTGGTATTTCATGGCCTGGTTCGGGAAAGGATTTCATGGCCCGTGTTCGGGAAAGGATTCTCTCTTACAATCTTATACTCCTCCCCGGTGCTTTTCCCAATTAAGAAAAGCGAATCTAGACTGAACATGAGGAGCAATATGCTCCGGGTGAGATGTGTTCATGACCAGACTAGTTTCCCATAGGAGGAGGTTTAAGGGCAATTATATGAGGCTTGGTCTACACTAAACCCCCAAATCGAACTAAGGTACGCAACTTCAGCTACGTGAATAACGTAGCTGAAGTTCGAAGTACCTTAGTTCGAACTTACCTCGGTCCACACGCGGCAGGCAGGCTCCCCCATCGACTCCGCGGTACTCCTCTCGTCTAGCTGGAGTACCGCAGTCGATGGCGAGCACTTCCTGGTTCGACTTATCGCGTCCAGACAAGACGCGATAAGTCGAACCCAGAACTTCGATTGCCAGCCGCCGAATTAGCGGCTGGGTGTAGACATACCCTGAGACTTTTAAAACCTAGAAACCATATGGTGAGGACGGAAGTAGTCCTCATCTTATGGGGGTGATGGAATAGCTGCCTAGTAAGTCACGTGTAACTGACATGGTTAGACCACCCATGTGTGGGGTGATTGCTTCTAGGAGGGTTGGACCAAATGCAATCCCTAGTTTATCCCGGAGCTAGGCACATAACATCTCATGGCAATAATACCTCAGATTGCCTTTAATCTCTTCTTTGCAGAAGAAATAAGTTATTTTAGTTCAATGCAGAATAGTTTTTGGATGAAGGTAAAGTGTAGAAAATACAGGGATCTGTTTGACTCTAGGTATAACAGGTGAAATATTTGTCATAAAAATATATCCATCCCCAGCCTTGATCAGAACTCGTAGCATTTGTAGTTTACACTTTATCTGCTAAGCTACCTGGGCTCATTACTATCCAGTGACACACACACATGTTAAATTTGTTATTGAAGTTAATATTCTGTAAGGGTCTTAAACACGTGCCTAGATTTAAGAGAGACGAGGTGGGTGAGGTAATATCTTTTATTGGACCGAGGAGAGAGACAGCCACCTTGGCTCTCCAATTTCCTGGGACCGACACAGCTACAACACTGCCTAGATTTAAGGCATTTTAATGGGGTTACTCACATGCCCATGGCCTGAATGCAATAGAAACATACAGTTTATATCGTACGTATGTATTTCCTGTTTACAGCTTGTGCAGCACTCCAAGAGGCCTTTGTTGGCGAGACAGCATGCAATGATTATTCTTATAGCTTATTAAGAATTAAAAACAATGTAAAGGCTACAAAGTTTGGACATGAATTTTAATCGTTCATACAAAGACCTGTTACAATCAAAATGTCGTGCAAATCAGACAATTTAATGTATGTTTATTGTTCGTCCGTTTATTGAACAAGCACATTTTCCTATAATAGTGCTGTAGACTTATCCCTAAACAGGGCCTGTGTCTAATACTTGTTGATCATGGTGTTACTGCAAGTTGGTTAGCAATGGGAGAGGACAAAAATACCACTATGAGCACAATCAGATTCTGAGACAATCTTCTCCAGTCGTCCAAGGGCAGAGATACCATGGTGAGGGGCTGTGTTAACAACTCAGTGGCTAGATTCTTTACTCCTCTCATTAGTGACAGCAAATGTCAATACATAACTTGTGCAATGGTTAAAGGGAAAGGACAGATCCTTAACAGGTGTAAACTGTCATTGCTGCATTTGGAGCTTTTCCTAGATTGTTTGAGTTTCAGGCTGTTCTCGGGGCAGCCCAAGGGGAGCAGAGTTAATGTGGTCTGAATGGTCTTACCTATGTGCATGCTTTTGAATACTGGGAGGAGTGAGGGGGTCGTGTAAATTGGAACCCTAAGCCGGAATTTCTAGGTGTGCCCAAGTTTGTGTTTTCTTGGAAGGTGTTTTCGCTGCAGGACGTGATAAATTTCTGTCAAAGGTCCTTGATTTCAATAGAGATTTTGGAAATGAAGAAGAGTTCTGTTGGGCAAGATCCCAGGGAGGCAGGAAGAGGAAGTGAAAGATGGAAGGTCATAGAGTGATCTTGTAATGGAGGCAAGGTAAAGGGAAATTCCACTGCAACAAAAAATTGTGATGAGGGGGAATAATACTGACACGTAAAAGAAGATGAGGTCTAGGCTTTGGTGCAGATTTTTGATATTACAAATGGCAGTTGAAAGTCAATAGAAGCTAGGCATCTACCTGCCATTTGTGCCTTGGAAATCTTCCTTGTCTGTGTTGGAAAAGTTCACTGGTTTCACTAAAATGATCTAACAATTGCTAGTTAAACCACTGCAAACTCTTAATGTAAATGCACTTTCGCTAACCCAATATAAGCAAGAATTAAACCACTATAAGTCCATTGCATTATGGATTTCCACTGGTTTAAATATATTATTTATTTAAATAGCTAAACCTGGAGCATATATCTAATGCAGACCATTCTGTAGAGCTGACCAGGTAGGGTGGGACAATGGAAATAATCAAATATTTGATTTTTTTTTTCATGGCAACAGAATCTTGAAGAAATCTGTGTGCAAGGGGTGTCTTTTTATTTGTGAAACACACCCAAGGCTTTGGAAATATCAATAATACGCCTAAAACATAGACACACCTTTTTGTAAAGAGACAGGAAAAAAGTGTTATAACGATATCCGGGGGAAAAGAAACCCCCTGGCAAGAACAGCACGCAAAAGGGACCAAATATGAGTGGATGATGGGAAGGATGATCAGTATATGATGAAGCAAACAGCTTTTTAATAAAAAGTGCATGAGCGTGAACCATCAAGAAGTGGTTAGAGCTGATGTTGGTTAGCCAGGGAAAGTTATTGCCATGGAGAAAAGAATATCTGGTAAAACTAAATATTTCTAAATCAGCAGGACCAGAGGACACACGTCCAAGACTTCTAAAGGAACTAGCACAGGATACAGCGGAACTGCTAGCCATCATTTTTGAAAATTCACGGAAAACAGGTGAGACCCCAGAGGGTTGGCGAAAGCAAATGTAGTAACAATCTTTAACAAGGACAGTTTTTAGGAAGTGACTGATCAGTTAGTCTGACTTCAGTAGAAGGTTACAACATCGTGAAAAGGAAGGATCCAATTTGTAAGCCCTTGTATAGCGAGCTGCGTGAAATTTTTCAGCCAAAACGTCTTTTGGCAAAAAATTGGTAACATTGAGACATTTCTTGCATTCCTGTCAATTTTGCCAAATTGTTCTGGTTTGAAAAAAACCAAAATCCTACGTAAAAGGATCTGAAAAATCGAAATGTTTTTTGTTTCAACATTTTTGTAACAACAAACATTTTTGATTTTTTTGATTCAAAATGACTTTGTTTCAAAATTTCCTTTAATTTTATTTTTAAAAACCCAATGAAAAATGTTTAAAAATAGTCAAAGTCAAAATATTTTGGTTTTGTCAAAACGAAATGTTTAGTTCTGTCTGATTTTTTTTTTCAATGTTTTGATTTGCTGAAAATTTCAAAAACATTACTTTTCAGTTTGATTCTTATACCAGTTGTTTCCCCCGAGTTTTTTTTTTAAATTGCTAGCAAACCAAAAAATCTGTTCTTTGCACAGCTCTACTTAGGTAGTCCATCATGTTATTAAACTAGGAAACAAATATGGCTCAGTGAGATGTAAGCAGTGTGAGTTCATTTTAAAAAAAAAAGATTGTCCGTGGGCAAAGTGGATGTAATGAACTTAATCCACTTGGCCTTCGGTAAGACTTTCAATACGTTCTTGCCTGGAAAAAGAATAGGGCTGTTAAGGGAATGTTTAAAAGGTATGGTAAAGTACCAACGAGGGCTGGATCTCCCCAGCACACAAGCTAAGAAAAGGGTATTCAGCCCAGTCCGACCTTTGAACTTACCTTATGTGATGATCATTAACTATGCCAGGATAGCCAACGTGGTACAATCCCTGTAGTGTGGATGCAATTAGACTGGTATCAAGGTGTCTCATACTGGTATAGCTTATGGCTATATTGGTATAAGGCACCTTTATTCGGCTATAAATGAGTCCACATTAGGGGTTATACCAGTATAACTATTTTGGTAAAAATCACCCCCTAACTTGAATAGTTGTCCCAGTACAAAAACTGTGTAGACCAGGTCTTAATGTTTGTAAAGCGCTTTGACATCATCAGATAAAATGTGCTAAATAAGCACATATGATTATCACTGTGGAAGCTGGCTGCTCACGATGGAGATAGCCAAGAGGAAAAGATAGAAACCAAGTGTGCTTTTCAGATGGTCTGATGTGGGCTACATGCCGCTCTCCTGGTGGTTGGAATTAAGCAGAACATACTGTATTGATACATTACTGGCCTTTGGCCTTTGCAAGCCATTTTTAAAGGAAATTAGCCAATGAAGCTACTGAACCATTGACAACTATTGCTGAAGAGTCTGGGTGAGTCAGGGAGGGTTCAAAAGACTGAAAATAAAAAGCAACTGTGATGGCAATTAATGTGTCGCTACAAACCAGACACACTGGGTGATAATTGACAAGGATGATTTCTCCTGTCCCCCCACAAATGATACTAAACTGGGAAATGTTGGGGGCAGGGCTGTGGGTCTGAGTTGAGCAGCTCCAGGTGAGCTGAGGGGACATATTCAGTGTTCATCACAGTGCCCACCACTTCAGTTGAACAAACCGGCAGTCAGGAAGGAGGCGCTGGGAGGGGGAGAGGGGGGGAGTTGGCTTCCAGTGGGTGATGAGCACCCACCAATTTTTTTCCGTGGGTGCTCCAGCCTTGAAGCATCCACGGAGTCGGTACCTATGGTGCCAGGAGCTGTACAGACACAGCACAAAAAGTCCCTGCCCCAAAGAGCTTACACTCCAAGTCATGGGGTTACTGCACGGCCTCCCTACAGAGCAGAGTTAAGGTTGTTTGGGTCACTTAACTGAGCATTTCTTACCTTAATGTGTTGGGATTTCTTTCGAGTTTAACTCTGAATTTCCTGGGTTTCTAATACTTGGTTTTAGGATAAATATGCCAGCTTGTGGTGTTTTTTTTTTTTTTTAACCAAAAATTGCTGGATGACATGTACTCTCCACCTTAACATCTTAACCATAGATTTTTTTGTTTATTAATTCTATAGAGGCTTGGCTTAGCATGGGATTTTTCTGTCTTGCTCTGAGTCAGGACAAGAGGGACAGTGAAATGGGAATAAGATATCACAGTAATAATACCAACATGGAGGTTGTTTCATGAGTTTAAATGTTCTAGTGTTGTGTCCCATGAATTGTGGACGCATTCACCTGGAGAAAGGTGTGGTCAGTTCAGCAGCTGTGCCAGTAGGAGATGCTTTCAGGTGTTTGTGTGTGTACAGACAATGAAACTTACAGTTACAGTTGCCTGATCCTTTCCATTATGAGACTCTGTTTGCAGTTGCTTAGAACACATGGGCAACCTTTTAATTCTGGTATTTACTTCTGAGTGATTGACTTTGCAGGCTTCATGTCCTTTTAATGTCGCTTGTTTAGATGTATTTAGCGAGAGAAAGGTTTACTGATAGAGAAAATAAATTATGTCATTTCTTTTCTCCATCAGTTATGTTGTAAGCTTAAAGCTTGTAGAGCACTGTAAGATACTGGGACAAAAGATACTATATGAATGCAAGACCAGGGCTTTGGAGGCGTACTCCGGCTCTGCTCCAGCTCCAGGCAAAAACCTGCAGCTCCACTGCTCCACGCTCCAGCTCCAGGCTCCGCTCCAAAGCCCTGTGCAAGACGGTAGTAGTATTATTATTACAATTATTAACATGAGGTGTACTTAGGGCTAGTCTACACTTACTGTGGATCGATGCTGCCAGGGGTCGATTTGCCGGGTCTAGTGAAGACCTGCTAAATTGACTGCAGATCGCTCTCCCGTCGACTCCGGTACTCCACCGGAATGAGAAGCATATGGTAAGTCGAGTTTCTCCTGTCGACCCAGCATGCTGTAGACACTGCAATAAGTCGACCTCAGCTATACACGTAGCTCGAGTTGCGTAACTTAGATTGACTTAACCCCGTAGTGTAGACCTGCTCCTAGAAGTGACTTCAGGACACTTACTACTACTTTGGCATAGTCTGTTTTGTATTGTGGACAGACCCTTAAGGGGTGTCTCTCTCTCTCTCTTTAATAAATCTGATTCTAACCCTGAAAAACAAATTGGATAAGGGAAAGTGTTGCTTTTCTCTCAGCTCTTCTCTTTGTTGTCAGGGTGGCAGCGGGGTGTATGCCATCTGGTGCGATATCCCACATGGTACATCAGGTGCAGCATAAGGCCAGGGAATGGTTTGGAAGGGGATGGTTAATAGCACGCTTATCCTCAGACCCCCTGCAGAGTTCCGGTAGCTCTCTAAATGAAACTCCTACACAGACTCCTGCTGTCTCCATGCCTTGAGTGGTTTTTGCAGGGTTACTTGCTGGCGCTGGAAAGTTCAGGTTCCAGGCTTTGAGAAGGGCCCTCCCAGCCTTTCGCTTCAATGGGAGTTGAGATGCAGCCACAGCACATCTAAGAAGTGTGCTGCATCTAAGCGAGGAGCCCTGCTTTCTTCTCAGCACTCAGTTTGAACCATTACCATGACAAAGGAGGATTATTGACTTTCATTGCCATGATGCCTTTGATTCGAGGCTCGCTTTGATTTGGGGCGGCTGTGCTCACTTGCACAGAGGGACCAGTCCCCTTCAGGTGAAGAGGGAGAAGAGAAATGAGCTCTTAAAGAGGAGGAGAGAAAGGAGCGCGGGACTCAATTGAGTGGGTGATGGCAACCAATGCCGTGAGTTGCTGAGAAGGGACACCAAAGCAGCCGCAATGCCTTACGACAGTTAAAAGCAAATTGTCTGGCTGAGCGGGCCTGTAGCAAGGAAGATGCTCCCCCAAACTATAATTCAAGGGGTTGAATGGCCCTCAAAACTGAGAGCTGAGAAAAACCCCCAGAAGATGAGGCAAATGATCGAACAGATGTGAGTGCTTTTGTTGCGAAGACTTGGAGGCTAGCGGGATGGCGATAGGCTAATTTGAGTCGCATAATGCCAGGTTCCTTTCATATGCAGAGCAGCGCTTTGATCTGGGCTGGATGAAAGTGCTGAAAAGTGGAGAGGATGGCAGGGGGTCTTTTGTCTTTGACAAAAAAGGCATCTGCCGGGCTCTAACCCCCTCTTCCCCACCCCTTTAGCCTAGCAGGCTGTTCCAACAATGCCCGCAAAGGGGACAAGTGTCTCCTGACAGCTGAAGAAATCTCAGGGAGGAGAAAGAGACTTGCAGCAATATATATACCAGAGAGCTTAATCGATTTTTTCCACAGTACAAAAAGAGGGGGGACGGGGGGAGAGAAGAGAGAGAGAGATCTCAGTGGAAATGAGAGGTGGGAGGGGGGGAAAAACCTTTCTAATAAACTTGTTACTTTTGTTCTCGGAATACATCTTTTCAGGAGATGCTTTGATGCTGGTGTGAATGCGGTGGAAAGCGGTGTTTGCAGGGGGTGGGGGGGAAGAGGAATATTTCTGAAAGAAGGATAAACTTGGAGTGATTTCCTGTGGATCTCAATGCAAGGAAGATTTCTGAGTTAATATAATACAGTGTGACGCAAGAGACACTCGGAGAACAGAACTCTACCTTATGTACCATTGGTTTGCAAAATCAAGCTTAACCCAAACAGCTGGCTTAATTTAAACACTCCCCAGCCATGCAGAATTAATTGTAAGGGTCTCTTGCAACTTACTGTTGCAAATTTCTGTCGGGCTTTTCCCTCTTTGCTATTCTCGTCTCCCTTTTCTAACAGTGTACGGTAGCTCAGTTTCCTGCTTGCTGCAGGGGGATTTTCACTTGGTGCCAACATCCAATTCAAAGGCTCTAGATCAACTGGGTGCCTGATTCCAGTTGCTTACTTGTCTGACCCCTGTGTAACTCAGCAGAACTATTCCTGCTTTAGGACTTATACCTTCTAAGTGAGATGGGACTAATTACTGTGGGCTTCCCAGATCAGCACTTTGTCATAGGACTAACATGTTCTCTTAGGGCATGGCTACACTTGCAGATGTAGAGCGCTGTGAGTTAAACCAGCCCTTGGACAGCGCAGTAGGGAAAGCGCTGCCGTGTGTCCACACTGTCAGCTGCAAGCGCACTGGCGTGGCCACATTTCTGGCACTTGCAGCGGCATTGGGAGTGGTGCATTATGGGCAGCTATCCCACAGAGCACCTCTTCCCATTCTGGCGCTGTGGCTTGTGGGAAGGGCAAGGGAGGGGAGGGGCATTCTGGGTCCTGTCCCAACGCCCCATGATGCATGGGTTCACATCCCAGCAATCCCTGTGCTTCTGTCCGCATTTGGCACCATCTTTTAACATTTCACGCTTGTGCACTCTGTCTTCCCTTTCGGTCTGTGGGAATAGATCCCGAAGTGCTGAGGAATATGCTGATGGGTCTCGCCAGCACGTCACGTTTGGCAGTCGAGTTACTCCTTAAGCTATAAACTGACAATGAGGAGTCCGACGACGATATCGACTTGCGTAACACATATGACATGAGATTGCTTGTGGCTGTCACAGACATGCTCACCACTGTGGAACGCCTCTTTTGGGCTCGGGAAACAAGCGATGTGGTGGGATCACATCGTCATGCGAGTCTGGGATGATTAGCAGTGGCTGCAGAACTTTCGGATGAGGAAAGCCACTTTCATGGGACTGTGTGATGAGCTCACCCCCACCCTGCGGCGCAAGGACACAAGATTGAGAGCTGCCCTGATGGTGGAGAAGCGGGCGGCTATTGCAGTCTGGAAGCTGGCAACTCCAGACAGCTACCGATCAGTCGCTAACCAGTTTGGAGTGGGGAAGTCGACCGTTGGAATCATGTTGATGCAAATTTGCAGGGCCATTAATCGCATCCTACTCAGAAGATCCGTGACTCTGGGTAACGTGCATTACATTGTGGCTGGCTTTGCACAAATAGGTTTCCCTAACTGCAGAGGGGTGATAAATGGGACGCATATTCCAATTCTGGCACCAGGCCACCTATTCTCCGAGTACATAAATCAGAAGGGGTATTTCTGTATGGTTCTCCAGGCGCTTGTGGATCACCGTGGGCGTTTCATTGACATTAACGCAGGCTGGCCCGGAAAGGTGCATGACGCGCACATCTTTCGGAAAACTGGCCTGTTCAGGAAGCTGCAAGCAGGGACTTTTTTCCCAGATCAGAAGATCACCGTAGGGGAAGTCGAAATGCCCATTGTGATCCTTGGAGACTTACCCTTTCATGCCATGGCTCATGAAACCCTACACAGGGAGCCTTGACAGCAGCAAGGAGCAGTTCAACAACAGGCTGAGTTGGTGCAGAGTCACAGTTGAGTGTGCTTTTGGGCACTGTCTGTATGGGAAGCTGTACCTGGCTGATGACAACATCCCCGTGGTTATATCCGCGTGCTGTACCCTCCATGACATTTGTGAAGGGAAGGGTGAAAGATTCACTCAGGCATGGAACTCGAAGGTTCAACACCTGAAGGCTGAATTTGAACAGCTGGAGAGCAGGGCTATTAGAGGGACCCAGCGCGGGGCTGCAAGGATTAGGGATGCCTTGAGGGAGCAATTTGAGGCTGAAAGCCACCAGTAATGTTTGGTGCCCTGCACGGGAGTGAAGTGCAGTGGTTCCAATGTTAGTAGGAATCTCTGCTTGCTACACTGACTTGCAGTGCCTGTTGCTCTCCTGGGCTAAGGTATCTTTTACTTAGTGCAATGATAAAGAATGTTTTCAAAGCCAAAAAATCCATTTATTTAAAAGAAAATTTTCATTTATTGAAAAGAAACACGACTGCTTGGGAAACAGAAAGGGCAAGGGGGCGGGGTGGGGAATGGTTCAATCACAGATGTGTGTATGTCCTGTTATACTCAGCCTTCCTGTCTGGAGTGCCATGCAATGAGTGCTGCACTTCAGGCTGGCTAAAATGCATGGTGGTGGGGGTTGAGTGCAGAGGGTAAGGGTCGTAGTTTTCAGGGCTGGGTGGTGAAGCTACAGGTGTTGGAGGCAGCTGGTGGCGATAAGAACCTGGATGTTGGGAAAAGTGGGTTGGAGGTGACATGGAGGCACAAGGGAAAGAGTTTTGGGACAAGGGCTGCAGGGGGGTCGGGCGTAGTAGTGCTCCGCCTGCATGGCTACAAGTGCCTGGATCGAGTCCGCTTGGCGCTCCATGATGCTAATCAGCCGCTCAGTGCTTTGCTGCCGGAGCTCCGCGTTCTGCTGGCGGATCCTCCTTTCACACTCCCGCCACTCTGCACTTTTAGATTCTCGTTAAGTGACTGCTGCATTACTTCATGCAGCAGGTCTTCTTTGCTTCTACATGGCCTCTTCTCAATTCTTTGCAGCCTCTCGGCTGTTGATTACAAGGATGGCTGAGATTTCAAGGTTGCATCTGTAAAGGCAAAATGCAACACTTAACAGAGGCAGCATTGTTCCCACCAGACAGAGCAATAATTTGCCCATACTTAAAGACAAGCACAGTCTACACAATAGCAGAAATTGCCCGTCCCAAAGCGAGCACACATAACCCACAGGAGCCCCAAAATGGCGAGTAAGCACAGGGGCAAGGGGGACTGATTGTTTCACGGCCGTACTGTCCTCCGGGTTTCTGTGCCTTGGGGAGAGCCAGCAGCTGCAGGGGGCCTCAATACTGAACACTGTCCCCACATTTTCCACAGGAGTTGGTCCTGGAAGATATCTTGCTGCTGAAGGTGACCTGGGAAGCAAGGGAGGGTCTTCTACTACAATGCGGCTTCCGCCCTGGCCCACATACAGCTTGCCTGTGTGCAGCAATGGTCCCCCCGCCCCTCACGGCACAGTGGCGCGGAGAACCTTAGCCTGACTGGGACAAGGAGCACAGTGGCTCTCCCAAGGAACCTGCGCAAGCGCATTGCCCAAGTTCTGGCTGAGACCTTTGAAGAGATCGCTGAGGCCGATTACCGCGATGTGAGAGAGCACATCAACGCCCTATTCCGCATCTAGGCATCATGCAGCCCTAACCCTGCTCGCCCCAAGAGCCAACACTGAATAACTTTCTTCCCCAAATAAAAGCCGCTTACTGGGAATCTCCTCTGGTGTTTGTCCTTCCCCAAGCACCAGCCACCGCGACTGGCTACCTTCCTCCTGGCTTGAGAACAGCTCCTGGTTGCATGCATCTAGAGATGCTGGGGTGTCTCCCTCCTCCTCAGCACCCTCACTCCTGCTTTCCTCCTCCTCCTCCTACCTTGTTGAACTGGGCTCTGAAGTATCCATGGTGGTATTCGGAGTGGAGGTGGGGTCGTCCCCCAGTATCGCGTCCAGCTCTTGGTAGAAACGGCAGGTCGTGGGGGCACCACCAGAGCGGCTATTTGCCTCCCGCGCTTTGCGGTAGGCATTCTGCAGCTCCTTCACTTTAACCCTGCACTGCAGGGCGTCCCGGTCACGGCCCCTTTCCATCATGGCCCTTGATACCTGCCCGAAGATATCGTAATTCCTATGGCTGGAGCGCAGCTGGGACTGGACAGCTTCCTCCCCCAAACACTGATGAGGTCCAGCACCTCACCATTGCTCCATACTGGGGATCACCAGGCGCGTGGAGGAATGGTCACCTGGAAAGATGCGCTGAGAGCACTCCACGCCTGGCTGAGCAAACAGGAAGGGGATTTTCAAAATTCCCAGAGAATTTAAAGGATGGGTCTGATGGTTGGTCACCTAAGGGCAGGGCAGTAGAGTTCAAAGTGATGACCAGAGTGGCTAGAACAGGCATTGTGGGACACTTCTGGAGGCTGATCAGAGTGCATTAACAGACCAGGGCATCCACACTGGCACTGCGGCGCGCCAGCCAGGGTGCACCAAGTGTTATGCCTCTCACGGAGGTGGATTATCAGGAGCGCTCTAGCCGCAGAGTCCAGGAGCTCTACGTGCCTTGCCAGTGTGGACGCGTCGTGAGTTAGAGCTCACGGGGCTGATTTAATGCGCTCTAACTTGCAAGTGTAGCCATGCCCTTAGTAGTAACACTAGATAAGATTATCAACTCTGAACCAAGTCAGTCACACAGAGCACATGAGCTCAGGAATTCTCCTTGCTATGAAATCCCCAGGACTATCAATCATTGACTGTTTACTGAAGATAAACTTTTCAATAGAGGCACCGTTTGAAGCAGCATCTGGTATCGCAAACAGCTGAAATGACACCATTCGCTAACATAATTGTGTGGGTTGAATTTTAGGTGCTGTTCCTAAATGCAGGAGTGCCTTTATAAAGGCACACATGCTACTACAAGATAATGAAACCCTAGCTTCCTTCGGCAATCCATGCTGTGCGCTACTGCATTGTAACCATATACGCTTCTTTGATAAACTTGCCACCTTCTACCTCCAACAAACACCCTCACGCAGCTTTAACAGCCTGATGCTGTGAGTATTTTTAGCTCTAGCATCATCTGCCCTGCCCTGCATGGATCCTGGTGCCAAAACTGGGACTCTGTTGATTCCTACGCGTTCGGCATAGCTTGACTTTTCTACCTCCCAGTGCTGCGGACTTGACCTTGAGTTCCTTTGGCTCCCCCTGATGACAGCGAAGGAGAGCTGAAGGTACAATTGGGTGCCATGCAAGCAGGAGAGCGCACCCTAACTAATGTGCAAATGTTGGCTCAGAAGTGGTTCTTGATGTCTATCTCAGTGCTGTGCAGCGCTGTAGCTTAGATGGTTGGAACTAAAATGGGGATGTTGCTTCCTGGAAAGTGAAAATTGGGAAGGAACTGTTTAGTCCCTAAATGCAAACAAAAGCAGCCAATCGAGGTCAATGTCCCCAGCCGCAGAGTTGGTTTCCAGGGTTCGATGAAGCTGTACTTGCCTGGGTGCCTTTTGCAGAAAGGACAAGGCATGAGACACCTAATTCCCATTAAGATTGAATGGGAATTGGCCATCCAAAACCTGAGTCCCTTGGGTGGCTTCGAAAACCTTATCCCAGAGCTTTAGATGTTCTTCTAGCTGAAATACGGAATATCTGATTAGAACAGCCAAAGGGCTTTTCCATTCCTACAACCCCGTTACCTCTCTGACTGTCCGGTAGCCCCTTGCTGATCTTCACACTTCTGTGGTGGACAGCTCCCACCTTTCAGAGAAGAGTAGTGAGCCAAGGGTTGTAGTGAATATTTATATTAGTAAGGCGTTGTGAAGTACATCTCAGTGTCCTGTAATAGGTTTGAAAAGATTAAATCTTTATTCTGACAATTGTAGTTTTTAGTTTTAAACTGCATCTTTATGGCAAAATGTCCTCACTTTGTTGTGATGGTTGTGTGTTTGCGATCTCACTGATTCACAAAATTTAATGAGGCTTCCTAGTGGAGATGCACCGTATACCGGCAATAGTGCTTTTGCTGTTACTGCGTATACTAGATCCCCGAACAAAATAAGCCATACCGGCCAAAGCACTTTTTTGCTGGTAAAATCGCATCTATACTTGGGCTTATGCCAGTAAAGATCACACTCCTAACTGACATTTCTATACCAGGAAACGTTTAAATCAGTGGCTCTCAACCTTTCCAAACTACTGTACCCCTTTCAGGAGTCTGATTTGTGTTGTGTACCCCCACTTAAAAACTACTTGCTTACAAAAATCAGACACAAAAATACAGAAGTGTCACAGCCACAGTGTTACTGAAAAATAGCTGACTTTCTCATTTTTATCATGTAATGATAAAAGAAATCAATTGGAATATAAATATTGTACTTACATTTCAGTGAATAGTACACAGAGCCGTATAAACAAGTCATCTGTATGAAATTTTAGTTTGTACTGACTTCGCTAGTGCTTTTTAGGTAGCCTGTTGTAAAACTAGACAAATATCTAGATGAGTTGATGTACCCCCTGGAAGATCTCTGTGTACCCCCAGGGGTATGCGTACCTCTAGTTAAGAACCACTGATTTAAAGTGTAGAGCTGGCCTTTGTCTCAGTAGGCCCCTTCTAGTCTTTAGCGTCAATTAGGGCTTGCCTATACAGGAAGTTAAATCCAATGAACCAGAAGTGTGAAATTAAAGGACGTTAGTTAAAGCTCCTGAAGTCCCAGTGTGGACACACTTGTTCAGAAGTGTCCTTAATCCACTTCAGTTTAATGTACTTCCAAAGCGAATTAAGTGAAAGAAAACTAAGGCCATTTAACTTCTGAATGAGAGCCTCCATGGCGGGGTTAATGCATTTTAACTACGGGGACGTCTACATTACAGCCAGGGGTGTGCATGGCAACTCCTGTGGACATACCCATAGTTATACTCTAGCTAACCTGCTAGAAATAGAAATGAGGATGCCCCATCTCACCTCCCCTCCCCCGACCCCACTGGGTATGTGCTTACTTGTGCAGCTCACACGGAAGTCCGTGCCACAGCGTCCTCACTTCTATTTTTAGTAAGCTAGCTAGCGTATAGCTACCGCAGATATGTCTACACGAGTTGCAAATCACACCCTGGGTGCAGTGTAAACTACCCTGAGGCACTTTAAATTCAGGCCTTTAGTTAACCCAGTTTAACTTTGTTGAACTTCCCCAGGTAGACATGCTCTTAGTGGGGTGCTACTGGCGTGAGAAACAATTCCTGCAGTACCTGAAAAATGTGGGTGTTAAATGCTGTTTTTGTGTCTTGAGGAGATTGAAACCAATTTTGTCTATATAGACAAATACACTGATCTAAAATGTTCTTTGTGGGTAGGCAGTCAGGTTTGGTTGTAGTGAAGGCAACATCATTTCACATTGTGTGAACATAGCTCTGTAACCTCTGCACTCTCCTCCGTTGACCAGAAGGCAGGCACATACAATGGGGAGGGACAAACTGACATGACCTCCTAAGGCCCTTCCAACCCTGATATTCTATGATTAAATCTCATGTTCCCAATGTTTTATAATCTTGACCTTTGGTATATGCATCCATGGACTTCTGAGCACAGGTTGGGGAAACCTTTATATTTTCCATCAAAGGTCACCAGTCAAACAGTTTAAAAAAATATTAGTAATGTCTTCTGCGAGACATTGATGGTGCTTATGAGATCTCTAATTTGGAGGAAATAAGGCCACTTGAGGTCACTGGTTCTATTAATAGAATCATAGAATATCAAGGTTGGAAGGGACCTCTGGAGGTCATCTAGTCCAACCCCCTGCTCAAAGCAGGGCCAATCCCCAACTAAATCATCCCAGCCAGGGTTTTGTCAAGCCTGACCTCAAAAACCTCTAAGGATGGAGATTCCACCATCTCCCTAGGTAACCCATTCCAGTGCTTCACCACCCTCCTAGTGAGAGTTTTTCCTAATATCCAACCTAGACTGCAATATCCCACTGCAACTTGAGACCATTGCTCCTTGTTCTGTCATCCGGTACCACTGAGAACAACCGAGCTCCATCCTCTTTGGAAACCGCCCTTCAGATAGTTGAAAGCAGCTATCAAATCCCCCCTCATTCTTCTCTTCTGCAGACTAAACAATCCCAGTTCCCTCAGCCTCTCCTCATAAGTCATGTGCTCCAGACCCCTAATCATTTTTGTTGTCCTCCGCTGGACTCTTTCCAATTTTTCCACATCCTTCTTGTAGTGTGGATTTTAGCCAAGGTAGTTGTCGAAAAGGGAGTAATGGTGCTGCATGGGCCAGTGCTGGTACCCACTTCCATCTGAAAGGTAGACTGCTGTCAAGTAGCATTCAGAGATCACTATTTACATAGTTGGGCATGGATAAAAAATTTCCTCTGGGCAGGGACATTTGTAAAAAAACAATCTCTCTGTGGCATGCTTGGATATGTTTATATACATGGATGCATAGACACCAAAACTCATCCCACAATACTCAAATTATTATTTGTATTCTCATGCTGCCTCAGAACCCTAGTCCTCGACCAGGACCCCAGTGTGGTGGGAGCTGTACAAACACAAAACAAAAAGACAGTCCCAGCCCCAGAGAATTTACAATCCAAGTATAAGACAAGTGACAACAGATGGCTACAGAGACGAGGGAGTACAGGGAAATAGTGAAACGATACTGGGCAGCCTGATCCGCAGTGGTCAGAATAACATTACGGTCATGCCAAAGTCAGGAGCTGGACAAGCTCTTTCTCTGAGTGGTGTTACACTTCACCACCTCGCACATCCTGTAGATTTGATGTTAACAATATTAATATTTATTCTAATCCTCTTTACTTACTTTGTATTCTGATGAATTTGGTATTTTGGTACATTTGTTTTATTTGGGGAAAAAATGAATAAAAATGATAAAAACACCCAATATTAATATCTATATCTTTAGTTCATGTTGAAAAGAACCAGTAGCTCTAGATGCTTTTTTGCAGTACCTGAAATAAACAACAAGCAAGAATAAATTCCACAAAGCACATGGCACAAAGCCACCCAGGCTGGAATAATTCTCTCCATATCTAGCCAGGTACATCCTTCAACCCGTCTTCTGCTCCAAAGGCAGAGAGGATGAGCTTTGCAGAATATCTGGAGGCTAGCAAATCTAGCCCCTCTTACCGCAAGGGGACCAGTTCCAGAGTTGATTTGTCCTCGTGGGAGAAGGCCTCACCCCTTTAAACCAGGGGCCTGTCAGCTTCAGCACCTCTGCTAATAGCAGCTGCCCTGAAGCGGAAGGGAAGGGAAGGGTGTTACAGGGGCGTCGTAGGTTCTGAGGACGCTGGTTTTTTATCTTTAGCTGACTTGCTCTTATGTCAGCCCAAGTCATTCCTATTGGGTACAGCAGAGGCGTGTAAAAGGCTGAGTGTCTCTGAGGCAGAGGGATTTAGGGACTGGGCTAAAGAGATCTTGTCCAGGGAACCGTAGGGAACAACCAAGCTTGGGAGCAAGGTAAGGCTGAAGATCACCTTTTCTTGGTTATATTAACAATAAAGGCAAACCTCCAGACGAGAGGAATGTCTTATCTGACCCAGTGTGTATGCACTGTGTTCAGAGCAGTTAGCACCATCCTGCTGAGATAGAGCGTCTGTCCGGTGCCAAATCCATTTAGAGCTTCTAGAGCCCCAAACCACCAACTGAAACTCAATCAGGCAGCCAATGCAGACTGTAGGCACTGTCATTACGTGCTCTCTACGGCCTTAATTCAGGAAAACATCCGTATTAAGGACAACTCCTAAGCACGTGTTTCTGTCCCATCAAAGTCAGTGAACAGGGTTGGGCTCAAGCCATATTCTTCAGTGCTTTCCCGAATTGGGATTTAAGTGAAGCCCTGCTTGCTGCAGAATACTACTTCTCACTCCTGCTTCTGAATGGCTCCAAGCGGAAGCCTGAAGCAGAGAGTGTGTGGTCTAGTCTTGAGGTGGTAAAGGCATGGTAACTGCAGCGAGGTCTGCACCCAAAAGACCCAGTAGTCCTCTTCTCACCAGGTGCTCTTGGCCTCAACTGCTGTTTGAGCAGCCCAGGATCTAGAAAGACACCACCCTCCCAAGTTGCATACCTGGATAACAAACGGTCCCTCAGTCTGCAGTGCTGGCCCTTCTGCTTGCTGCCTGCCGCTCTATCTCCATGGGTTGCACTTCAGTGTGCTAGCCCTTACCCTGGCCCCGATCTCCTTCAGATACCGAGTCACTCGTCCTATTGCACCCCCCAGGGATGTGTAGAGATGCCACAGTGTGCATCTCCTCTCCTAAGCCCAACAGCCTCCTGTATTTGGGTGAGCAGGAGGGGAGGCAGGATAGATCCACCCCCCACAAGGCCGGGGACCTGTTGTTTCTGATCTGTAAATAGCTGTGGCTCTGCAGGAAGGGTGGGGGGTGAAGTATGTGGATTACCACACTGGGAGTGGGCGTAGAGTTGAAGGTTCTTGTTCATATTGATCTTCACAACAAGTGAGTTAAGCACTTATAAGGAACTTTGTCTTTTCCTCCTTCCTCCCTCCCTCAGGTGATCTTTGCTTTGAATCAGACTCTCTTGCAGCAGGAGAGCCTCCGAGCAGGCAGTCTCCAGACCCCCTATACGACAGAGGACCTTATCGAGCATTACAACTGTGGGGACCTCAACTCCATCATCTTCAGCCATGACACTTCTCAAGTGAGTCTTGCCGCTGCACCCCCTCGTATTTCCCACCTGTCCCCGCCGGCCAGAGAATTCCCTGATTCTGCTAGTGTCCTTCAACGGACAGCGCTGCCTCCACTCCAAAAAGGTCCGAGTATTGTTACCAATAAGTGGAACCACTTATTGTTCTGTTTGGTGTCATAGAAACGTGAAGGAGAGGAAATGGGGGGGATGTTTCAAATGATTGTGCCTGCCTTCTTGTCAGGCTGTCCCTGATTTGGATTTGGGGGGGGTTCCGTTCCTCTTAGTTTGAACCTTTCTTTTCTTGCAACATGAGAGAGTTAAACGCTTTGCTCAGGAGTCCAGCCAATCCAAGCATACAAACTAGTGTTAGGGTGACCGGGTACAGCAGCAACACCTGGGCTCCCAGCATGCAAGGGGTTAACGCTGGCTTCCCTAGCATAGGTGTGCTGAGGAGGGGCTGTATACTTAACAGGGTTTGCCAGGCTGGATATACAGGTATATCTGTCCTCCACCCCTCTCCGCCCCCACGTCACCCCCGGTGGAGGTGCAATTTATAGTGGCAAAAGCACGCAGTAGAGCATAAACCATTTCCCCAAACAGAATTCGCTATACTGGCAAATAGACATTGTTGCTGGTATAACTGCATGTATTGTAGGGATTTAGCTGTGTTGGTCAGGGGTGTGATTTCTTTCACCCTCCTAACTGACACAACAATGCCGGCAAAACCTCCTGGTGTAGACCAGGCTTAAGAGGGTACGTCTACACTGCAGCTGGGAGTGACCCTCCCAGCCCAGGGAGACAGACCCGGGCAAGCTAGTCTGCTTCAGATAGCCGTGTGGATAGTGTGGCTCTGGCGGAGACTTGGTCTAGCCGCCCGAGCTCAGACCCAGGGGCTCGGGTGGGCGCGACAGCCCGAGCTCTCGCCCAAGCTGCAATGTCCACACTGCTAATTTTAGCATGTTAACTTGTCACTTGGGTGGTTGGTTTTATGCTGCAAAGCTTTGCCCCGGTTGAACACCCCTTTGCTGCTCCACTGCCATGTATTCTGCTGAGTTCTCCCTCCCCCAGGTTGCAATTACTTAGCTGTTAACACTTTGCCCCCTTCAGCCTAGAACCACAGGGTCTGCTTGCCCTCTCACTGGGGCGGTGGAACCAGTGCAGTGGAGAGGAGAATCAGGCCATAATCTTTCCTGGTGGTGAGTTCAGAATTATCACCCCCGTCCTACAGATGGGGAGAATGAGGCAGCAAGAGATTCATGGCCTGCGTTTCAAAGGTGCCGAGCAACTTCCAACTCCCCTGGATTTGATTTGCACTTGTGGGCTCTCAGCGCCTGGGAGAATCAGGCCCTGTGGCACTTGCCCCAGATGACACAGCAGGTCATTGGCAGAGGACCAGATTCTGCGTGTGAGAACACTGCTGTAGATCCGGAGAAATGTCATCCGAATTACAGCTGGTTTACACTGGGCCAGATGCTGATCCTGGTTATGCCAGTCAGGAACAGGACAAAGATCCTCTCACTCTGTCTGCTTCTCTAACCACTAGCTCACACGGTCTTTCCTTAAACAAGCCCCTTCGCAAATGTAGGTAAAGCTTGCTAACAGGCTGACTTGAGTGGCTGCTTTTCTCTCCAGCCAGGACCAGAACATGCTCTGTCCTGTACTCTGGCTTGTTGCCTGTAGACAGCGGAGTCTTCCCTGGGCTTTCCTTTGAGACAAACAGGATGTCTGACGGTTTAATTTTAGCACCAAAGCTCCGAGAGGTCACCTTTTTATTTTTTAAAGGCCCCTCTGGCATCAGGCTGTATAAGGGAAGAGTCAGTTTAGTCCCACTGGAGCGCAGGCCCAGGGTTTTTGTGCGAATAGTGACACGTGTGTGTGAGCCTCACTTTGGCACCTATGTAGCGCTGGACAAATCACAAGCATTTTAATGCCTGTTTCCCCCATCTTGGCAGTGGGGAGGGCAGTGACCTCCTCACAGTGATGGCTCATGGATTGGCTACTTCATGTTTGTCAAGCCCTTTTTGCTTCTTGGATTGTTTGCACTTCTCTGCAGTTTTTATATGTATTCCTATCGCTGTTGTGTTCGTATCGGAGCCCTGTCTCGGGACGGGGCATGCTTTGCATTTAACCCTGCTCTTCCGTAGCCTAGTTATTTGGGGGAGCCTTGCAGCAGCAAAGAGGTGTCTAAGAGGAAGTGTTGTAAGCGTAAGGGGGGGGAGGGATTACGTAGGAGGGATTACGTAGGAGGGCAGAAGGGTGTACCTGGCCTGATTTGTGTACAGTTTGTGTATTGGGGTAACTGTTAGTTAATCTGTAATCTGTTAGTTGTTAATTATCCCAGTGCAATCCTGCATGCAACTAGAATGGGTGTATAAAAGTGTTTGATAGCAGTATAGCCGTTCCACTTCCCATATGGGAAGAGCTATATTGGTATAATATGTAGGTGTGTACGTACCTGCCTCCACCTTCCGGGGATTGAGTTAATGCCGTACGGCTTTGTAGTGCAGACAAGACCTACGTAGGAGAACTGGGATGAAACAAAGAAAGATTGGGTTAGAGTGAATATCAGGAAAAATGTATGAGGCCACGTAGAGTCCGTTGTGGGAATAGTCTCCCAAGCAGCGCGATGGAAGCCCCAGTGCTCCGATACTATAAACAACAAGAAAATGCCCTGTAGGGAATCATTTGGCCTTGTCAGGGTGGTGGCTAGATAACCTCAGACATTAGACCTCTGATTACATCTGAGTGTGAGGTTCTGCCTACCAGAGTTGAGTGAGAGCTCGGTGGTGGGAGGGGTGCCCTGCTGTTCTGACATTTCCCTCTGTGGCGGAGCACGTTCAGTGGGGGGCGCTGTGGGACTGGAGCTACTGTCACGTTCAGTCCATTGTGCCACTCTCCTGGCACTGAGTGTTGTGTGCGTGTCACTGTCTCTTTGTTGTTGTGCACGCCTCACCATCGCCCCAGGTGCATTTGCAGCTGAGTGAATTGTTGGCAATGATAATAAATAACACCTAGTTCTTATGTAGCATTTTTCCTCCACAGATCTCAAAGCGCTTTACAAAGGAGGTGAGCATCATTATCCCCATCTCACAAATGACCATACAGATTAGACACGATTATTTTATAAGATTACTACAGACGATTAACCTTGTTTCCTGTCCCAAGGCGAGAACTGCCCTGTTGATACTATGCCACATGTCTGAGGGACAAGTTGCCCTTCACCTACATCAGAGTCCTTTTTCTCCACCACATAAAGCTCGCCATCAGAGACGGATTCTATGTGAGCTAGGTCAAAGAGTGACCTCCCTGGGGCCCCAATAGTCTAAATCTGTTAAAACAGCAATTCCCAACGAGTTGGACGTGATCTGGGAAGTGCTCACACCCCATTGGTGGAGAAATGACAAACAAAAAACAAAACCTGCCAAATTCTGTAGGACCAAGTGGGAGCCAACGAGGGGAAGGAAAGAGCAAGACACTGTCTTCCTCCTGGAACTCCTCACTCTTACAGCACTTACTCCCCCCGAGCCCCCTTGAATCTCGGAGATTTTGGTTTTTTAATCTCCTTCCTCTGAAGCATCAGGGATGGCCTCAGCTGGAGATGGGACTTGGATGGGGCGGACCAGGGCTCTGAGGTGGCACTGAGCATTCTCTCTCTCAGGTGCTTGACTGGCTGGTTCTTGCTCGCATGCTCAGGGTCAAACTGATTACCATATATGGGGTGGGGTCAGGAAGGAATTTCCCCCCAGGTCAGGCTGACCGTGACCTCAGGGGTTTTTCAACGTCCTCTGCAGCGTGCGGGTGCGTTATATGGGTATATCTCGTTTCATCATTTCCCTGCCATTGCAGGGGCCTTGGGCACTGGTGCACCTTGGTCCCAAAGGATGGAAAAGGTGGGGGGGGGGGGGGGAGTTGCAGCAGGCAACCACAGATGGATTTGGGGCTAGTGTGAGGGGACTGGGGACCACCTTGTAAATGATGCACATGGAGCTGGTTGAAAAATGGGAACATTTTTAATGAAAAAATTGACCCTTTTTTGGAAAAATCTTGAATTTTTTTGACCGACTCTAGTTGCTTCGTTATTATTCTCCCCCAGCCAGAGCGACTTACAGGACAGCAGGCAAATGGCTCATGTGACACTGTCCCTATGATCTTAATCTTATAACGCTTTGGGGGGGGGGAGGGTTAAGGAAAAGGTATGAAGCTAAAGATAGCCAGTGACAAATACGGATTTCTTCTAGCCGCACAAGCAGGATTCAAGAGCTACCATCTGACAAACCCAGAAAGTCTGTTTTCTTTGTATCAAGCTAAAACAAATTCAGTTGCACAGGTTGTAAAATCACATACTTGGAGAAATGGAGCATTATTAAAAAGCCACTGAGAGTGGTTTTTGTCCTGCTGTACGTGCTTTTTGTGGGGGACAAGGGGGAATGCCAGGCTCCTCAATGCCTCACCTTGACAATCTTCGTCTCCTTGGAATACACCAGTGAAATAAAGTCATTTCCCACAAAGATTTTTCTTTCTTGCCTAGGTCCCAAATTTCATTAACGCCACCCTGCCACCCAACGAGCGCATTACCGCCCAAGAGATAGACAGCTATTTCCGCCAGGAGCTCATCTATAAGCGCAATGAGAGGATGGGGAAGAGGGTGAAGGACCTGCTGGAGGAGTACCCCGACAAGAGTTTCTTCTTTGCATTTGGAGCCGGTACGTGCTAGACGAGCTCTTGAATTTGATTACTTTCTTCCTGCATTTTTACCAACTCTGCTTTCAAGCCCCAGACCCAGTTCTGAATCCCCAGGCATAACTCACTGCAGGATCAGCCCCTTCAAGGCATAACAAACCCTCTTACCTTAGTTGGTTCTTTAGACAGAGACAATTATTCAGATTAAAGATAAATGTGAACTCTTTGAAGCTCGCCCTGTAGGTAGGCAGGGTTGTTGAAGGTGCATACTTGGTTTACTGTCTCATGCTAGCTTAAGTCTGAAAAGTTAGTTGGTTGATGGGTATCTAGTTCAATCAGTAGTGTCAAGACACTTCCAATGAGATTGGGGCCCCATTGTGCTGTGCTTTGCATTTGTACTTTCTAGTTATTTTCCTAAGGAACAGTTGATTCTCATTGGTTGGTAACCATTAAAAACATGTTGATTTACAACTAAATAGAACCCTGACGCTAAATCTGATACTTCTTTTTGCTAACCAGGAGGATACAGTATATCTAGACACATTTATTTTTATTGTCTTAGAAAATGGTCAATTTTCTTATTTACTAGATGATTGATTTTCTACTCATGATTTGTGTCAAGCTGCATTGGGATTGAAATTGGTATTCAACTAAAAACGCCCCAAACCAGCATTTGCAATTTTTAAAATTACTTGAATAAAACTACATTCACGATGCTGGATACTAGTTTCTATGTAAGTTTACCAAAACACATTTTGCATTTAAAATTAACTGATTTATTGCAACAAAGTATTCTCTGTAGGTAATGTGTTGAACTAACTGTGCTCACCACATCCTTCAAGATTTTAGAACTACTAGATCATACTTTCATACCTAGTTTTTATTCATAAACTGGAAGAGGAAAACAAGCCTTCCTGCTTTTTCTTAACTTTGAACGAACTAGTCCTTGAACTGGACTAGTTGAATAAACTGAAATATTCTCTCGGCATTTGCAGAGGAGGCTACTGCTGTCAAAAACTGGTTTAGCACTTCAACCAACTCTGGTTCCAGTTGCTGAGCCAGTGACTTCCACCAGGACAGTGGTTGGACTTTCTTTAACACTTGGCAGCAAACATGTAGTGCAATATTATTTTTGCATTTAATGTAAATGATGTTATTAGATTATAGAGGTGTAGGCCTTAACATAGGTTGTCAATTTCAAATTTAATTTTAAATGTTTATTTTTAATAATCAACCTGTATTTAATTTAAATAAAAATCTGATCTAAATACAAAAAAAAAAAAAACCTTCCTTTTCATACACCCTGGTCCTTGTGCTGAAGAGCTGACAATCTAAATAGACAAGACAGGCAAAGGGGAGTGCAGGGCGGACAGAAGCACAGAAAGGGGAAATGACTTGGACCAGCCAAGAATAGAGCCCAGGTCTCCTGATTCCCAGTCTAGTGCCCTACCCACTGCCGCCCAATGAAATTTGTCTCTAAACCCTAATGGCCACTGAAAAGGGAAATGCAGCTAAAACCACGCTCAAGGAGAGCAGCATCCTGTCAAGCATGAGATGCACATGACACATCCATCTGATCAGTGGATGTTGCTTCAGTGAGGGTGGAAGGTCTAGATAAGGAAAGGGAAATATTTATCTAAATGCAGTAACAGCATTTGCAGTAAGGAGAAATCCCTACACATGCACCAGGTAGCTCTGGTTCCGGGCTATCTGCTTAGCATAACAAGGATCTCTCACACTGAGTAGGGTGGTAATGAAAGGTAGCTGATAGTATCTGTTCAGGCATGCATAACGATTGTATACATACCATCCTTCTGCACTAATACACTGCTGCATACAGCTCTCCACCCCGGAGAAAAGTGAATCAGACACAGGTTACTTGGGTTAGGGCATTCGGGGGTGTGACCAAGTTCAGACTTTGATAAATCAGCTGCCAACACCACTGGCTGAACTGTCGTGTCAAAGCAGCTTGTGAATCCCTGATGGGTTCATATTGATCATGACAGACCATAGATAGGAAACAAATGCCAGCCACAGAAGAAGAGCTAGTCCCTGCCATGTACTGCTCCAGGGATTGGGTCATAACTGAACACTGAATGGCCGGCTTCAAATACAAACAAGGTCACATGGACGCAACGGTGAGCATGAAACTAGCCTGTCCTAGAAGCACTGTCCTGGAAGGAGTAATGACCTTCCAGCAGCAGCACATGCAATGAAATGGGCAGGTATAAACCAGAAATTTAAAGATGCCTATTCCTGAGTTTTCTTCCCTATCTTCCATTTTGTTAGTTTATTTTTTCTCTCTCTCAAGACTTGTCTACACAGCAACTTACATATAGCACGCCAGGGTGTGAATCTATAGCAGGGGTGGGCAAACTACAGCCTGTGGGCCACATCCGGCCCGTGGAACCGTCCTGCCCAGCCCCCAGCCCCTCCCCCGCTGTTCCCCCTCTCCCGCAGCCTCAGCTTGCTCCGCTACCGGCGCAATGCTCTGGGCGGTGGGGCTGTGAGCTCCTGGGGCAGCGCAGCTGCAGAACCCGGCCTGACCCGGTCTCTGTGCTGTGTGGTGGCGGTGGCGTGGCATGGCTGTAGTGCCGCCAGCCACTGGTGCTCCAGGCAGCGCAGTAAGGGGACAGGGAGCAGGGGGGGTTGGATAGAGGGCAGGGGATTTCGGGGTGGTGGTCAGGGGGCGGGGGTGTGGATGGGGGCGGTGGGGTCAGAGGGCAGGGAACAGGGGGTTGAATGGGGTCAGGGGTCCTGGGGGGCAGTCAGGAAGGAGGGGGGGTGGATGGGGCAGCAGGTGGCAGTCAGGGGCAGGGGTTCTGGGGGCAGTCAGCGGACAGGGAGTGGGAGTGTGTGGATGGGGTAGGGGTTCCAGAGTGGCTGTCAGGGAACAGGGGGCGTTGGATGGGGCAGGAGTCCCAGGAGGGAGACAGATAGGAGGTGGGGGCTGGGTCACAACCCCCTCCCCTACCTGGCCCTCCATACAATTTACAAAACCCGATGCGGCCCTCAGGCTAAAAAGTTTGCCTGCCCCTGATCTACAACATAAATGTGCATCAGGTTGTTTGAAACGGGAGTACAGCAAAGTGCACTACAGAACTTTTAGTGCGTGATAGCAGGGTCCACGCAACCAGTTAGCGTGTGGCAAGCTGGCGTGCTGTACATTCATTTCACACCCTGGCTTGTCATGCAGCAACTTATTATGTAGACCACCCCTGAATATATTTGCCACTGTCGTCTTCACAGATAATCTTCTCTGGCTTGCTCAGTTCTCTGTCTCTTCCCTCTTTGGCACCTGTCGTAGATTCTTAAAAACCATTCCAAGATATTCATCCTCTCCTTCTCCTTCCTTCACTGCACCGTTCCCCTTGCTCTCTCTTCTCAACTGCCACGCTCCCTCCTCCAGTCCCCCCCTGCACTTTCTCTTCTCCCCCACCCATGTGGGAAGAGCTCTTGTACTTCTGCAAGGAAATGATGCAGTGGGAAATATCCAGCCCTGTGCCTGTTGAGCTCCAGGTGACAACAGACGCTTTGCATGCAGGCTGCAGGAAGTACACTGCTGCCTCTCACTCTCCACACACCCGTCAAACCTTTCTCAGTGTTTCCAGCATACTTTCTATGCCCCACCTGCTGGAAGTCTCCAGGCCATTAGCATTGTTTCTTCTCTTCCCTAGGGACACACACACAGGCCTGGTCTACACTACGGGGTTAGGTTGAATTTAGCCGCGTTAGGTTGATTTAAAAATGAATGCGTCCACACAACCAACCCCGTTCCGTCGACCTAAAGGGCTCTTAAAATCGATCTCTGTACTCCTCCCCGGCAAGGGGAGTAGTGGTAAAATCGACTTTGCTGGGTCGAATTTGGGGTAGTGCGGATGCAAATCGACGGTATTGGCCTCCAGAAGCTATCCCAGGGTATGTCTGCACTACAAAATAGGTTGATTTTATAGAAGTCAATTTTTAGAAATCGATTTTATACAGTCGATTTTATATGTCCACACTAAGCGCATTAAGTCGGCAGAGTGCATCCTCACTACTGTGGCTAGCATCGACTTACAGAGCGGTGCACTGTGGGTAGCTATCCCACAGTCTCCACCGCCCATTGGAATTCTGGGTTAAGCTCCCTAGAAGCACTGTCCTGGAAGGAGTAATGACCTTCCAGCAGCAGCACACGCAATGAAATGGGCAGGTATAAACCAGAAATTTAAAGATACCTATTCCTGAGTTTTCTTCCCTATCTTCCATTTTGTTAGTTTATTTTTTCTCTCTCTCAAGACTTGTCTACACAGCAACTTGCATATAGCACGCCCTGTGCTGAATGGGCAAAAACATTGTCGCGGGTGGTTTTGGGTACATGTCGTCAGTCGCCCCTTCCTCCGTGAAAGCAACGACAGACAATCCTTTCGCGACTTTTTTCCTGGGTTACCCATGCAGACACCATACCACGGCAAGCATGGAGCCCGCTCAGCTCACTGTCACACTGCTGTTGTGGGCAAGTCTACCGTGGGGGCTGCTGTGATCCAAGTAGCCAATGCAATCATTGACGTTCTGTTATCAAGGGTAGTGACTCTGGGAAATGTGCGGGCCTTTTTAGATTTTAGGGGCATCACATTCCTGTCCTTTGTCGCTGGTGAAGAAGTCTTGCAGCCATACATTCCAGTCCGGTCGGGGCTGTAACATCCCATAGCACTTCTGTGGTTGACACATGTAACAGCTCCAGGGCTCTTGCTCTTTTGCCTTGGCCGAGGTACCTTGCCCTACCCAGACCTCCAAGCATTCGACACAGGGGCACCTGCAGCAGCTGGCATTGCTACACAGCAGCAGGTCCTTGCCTTCACAGCAGACGGTGCAGTAGGACTGCTAACAGTCGTCCTCCACTGCTTCTGCTGCAACTCTGCTCTCTTGTTCCCCAGCAACAAGCTCAGGGGATCCGTACTGGTTCTCCTGGGTGCTGTTGGCAGCAGACGGTGCAGTAGGACTGGTAACCGTCCTTGTCTGACATGTAGCTTGGTCGGGGGTTCTAGGAACATCTTCCCTGCCCGGCTCCTAGCAACCTCCAGGACATGGTGTACGGCTCCATCGCTTCCCCTGCAACTCTGCTCTCCTGCTCCCCAGCGACGAGCTCGGGGGATCCGTTCATGAAGCCTGGACAGTAATAAGGAGCAGTTCAACTATAGGCTGAGCAAGTGCAGAATGGTGGTAGAATGTGCCTTTGGACATTTAAAAGCTCGCTGGCGCTGTTGGTCGGACAGCGCAACCAACATTCCCATTGTTATTGCTGCTTGCTGTGTGCTCCATAATATCTGTGAGAGTAAGGGGGAGATGTTTATGGCCGGGTGGGAGGTTGTTGCAAATCGCCTGGCGTCCGATTTTGAGCAGCCAGACACCAGGGCGATTAGAAGAGCTCAGCAAGGCGCGCTGCACATCAGAGAGGCTTTGAAAACCAGTTTCATGGCTGCCCAGGCTTCGGTGTGACAGTTGTGTGTGTTTCTCCTTGATACAAAGCCGCCCCCTTTGTTGATTTTAATTCCCTGTAAGCCAACCACCCTCCCCACTTTGAAATAAAGTAACTATTGTTTTGAAACCATGCATTCTTTCTTTATTAATTTAAAAAGAAAAATGAGATAACGGACAAGGTAGCCCAGGTGGGGTGGGGGAGGAGGGAAGGACAAGGCCACATTGCTTATTGTAGCCACACTAAAAATTAAACTGTTTGAATGACAGCCTTCTGTTCCTTGGGCCATCCTCTGGAGTGGAGTGGCTGGGTTCCTGGAGCCTCCCTCTCCGCGTTCTTGGGCGTCTGGTGAGCGGATATGGAACATGGGGAGGAGGGCAGGCGGTTATTCAGTGGATGCAGCAGGGGTCTGTGCTCTTGTTGGCTTTCCTGCAGCTCCACCAGACGCTTCATCATGTCCGTTTGCTCCCCCTTTAGCTTCAGCAGCGCGTCCTGCCGCCGCTCTTCGCGCTTACTTAATGCTTTCCTGGACTCTGCCACTGAATGCCTCCATGCATTAAGCTGTACCCATGATTTCTGAGCTCATGCAGTCCTCCCGCACTGATAGGGCACAGCTTAATGCATGGAGGCACCCACAGTGCACCACTCCGTAAGTCCATGCTAGCCACGGTAGTGAGGATGCACTCTGCCGACTCAATGCGCTTAGTGTGGACATACACAATCGACTGTATAAAATCAATTTCTAAAAATCGACTTCTATAAAATTGACCTAATTTCATAATGTAGATAGAGAGAGAGAGACACACACACACACACACACACACACACACACACACACACACACACACACACACTGTACAGGGGCCAATTTGGAAAGTATCCCATTGTCATGTCTTTCAGCGGTATTTATCTGGCCCCATCTGAGTACTCTGACTCTTTCAATGTATGTATTCTCACTGCACCCCAGCGAGGAAGGGCAGGGCTCTTACCCCCTGGGGAACTGCAGTGCAGAGAGAGGATAAGTGACGTGCTCAAGAGCATGCAGGAAACCTCTGGTGGAGCAGGAAATTGAATGCAGGTTTCCCAAGTCACATGCTAGTGCCTTTAGCCATCTTTGTATTTGGGTGCATGTCTTTGCTCTTCTCATTTATCAGTTCAATAACGCCCCTGTAGATCATGCAGAAAGCAGTACAGGCTCCAGATCATGGGTCCTGTAACTCTGGCTTGTAGTTTAAAATTCCCTAGGTCTGGCATTCAGTGTAGATTTTTATAATTGCCCTGAACTTTAGTTTAGTGCTTGGCTCATCCACAATGCCTTATGCAGTAAATGGTGTCTTCCCGGAGGTTTATTTGGATAACAGTAGGCTGGGGAAGAGGATCACTCTGTTGCAATTCAGTGTTTGCATTACTTGAGTATTTTCCTCCGTTCTTGTGCTGAAGTACCCAGAAATGCGCTTGGCACCTCATAGACCAAGGCAAGGCACAGTCCCTACACGAAAGAGCATACGCAAGTCAGGGCCATAAACAGATACAGGAGTGGGAGCGGAGAAAGGGGAGATAAAGAACAGGATGATGAAAATGGGGCCGGATCCTCAGCTGCTAAGGATAAGTGTATTTACACCAGCAGAGAATCTGCCACCAGCAGCACATTTCTATTACAAAACAAAATAAGGGTCAGCCGGGAGCCTGGGTGCATCCTCAAGTTGCCAGCTCGTGCCAAAGCTCACGCCACCATGTCTACACACCGACGTCACCCCTGCAGGTTAAGCTGCCCCGTGTTGTTATAATCACGCTTTCACTTACAGTGTAGACATCTCCAAAGAGGCCAAAGTTAAGCTAAATTGGGTGGGATGCTAGTGAGGGATGTAGGGTAAGTGCTCATTTCCAGAGGTTTAAAACATTTGGTTTTTAGAAAGGTGTAGAATTCTGTAAGGAAAGCGTAACATTGTTTTTTTGGTGTTAACTGCCCTCCGCTGAAAAACACTTTCATTTCCTACTCTCTTCTAACGAATCTTTAGTTTGGGCATGGATGGGGTGCTATTAACCTCGCCTCTTTTACCTATCTTTCCTTTGTATTTTTATCAAAACGTCATCAAACCAGAAAAAATTGATAGACCGTGTGGCTTTCAGTGGATTCAAATGCAGTTTGATGCTTTATTAGTCTGGAAGTTCGTGCAAAAAACTAGCATTAGTGCCATGTTGCGGGTGAGACTAAAGCAGTCAGAAGAGAGGAAATGCAGAGTTAATAGGAAAAGCTTAGCTTTAGCTCTTCTCTCTGTATCATGCCATAAAATATAATCTCACCTTGTATTATGAATATATTGTGATAGACCCAGACCAGTTGGGAACAGCAGAGTAGCAGAAGGGAGATATACTGGCAACTGGATAAGTAGTTTTCTGTTCCCTGAGTGACCAGAGTAGGGGCTGCTCCAGGCTAATAGACCACCTGACTCCAATTAACCTGCTAAGAGTCAGGTGAGGCAGTTAAGCACCTGACTCTAATTAAGGCCCCTCTGATGCTATAAAAGGGCTCACTCCAGTCAAGCCAGGGGAGAGGAAGTGTGTGAGAGGAACTGGGAGCAAGAGGTGTGCAAGAAGCTGAGAGTGAGTAGGCATACTGCTGGAGGACTGAGGAGCACAAGCGTTATCAGACATCAGGAGGAAGGTCTGGTGGTGAGGACAAAGAAGGTGTTGGGAGGAGGCCATGGGGAAGTAGCACAGGGAGTTGTAGGTGTCGTGCAACTGTACCAGGAGGCACTTTAAACAGCTGCAGTCCACAGGACCCTGGGCTGGAACCCAGAGTAGAGGACGGGCCTGGGTTCCCCCCATACCTCCCAACTCCTGATCAAACACAGGAGGAATTAACCTGGACTATAGCTTCTACCAGAGGGGAAGGTCTCTAGACTGTTTCCTGACCCACAGGATGAATCTGTGAAGCGAGCAAATCCACCAATAAGCGCAGGACCCACCAAGGTAGAGGAGGAACTTTGTCAGAATATGTTGACCTTTTAATTGCATAAGCCTTGACGGAGGGTAGGGGGTAAAGATGGACCCTGCACAGCTTCACTGATGTCCAATGGATTCTGCACAGGTCAACATTAGCCGATCTCCATACAAAATCATGGCTGTAAACTCCAATTTCTTATGCTATGCCACACGTTCTGAGTTAAGGTATAGTAGAGTCCATGTTCAGACCTGGCTTATTTTGTAGATTTCATTGAGAGTTTAGAGAAACAAACACTTGTCCTATATATTTTTGTGAGACATTTTTCACTCATCGTTCAGTTACAGAACCAGTTTTTTAACACAAACATAAATGTAAAAACAAAACAAAATAAAAAAACCCAAACCACCAAACAAACTAGCGGAGCAGATTTTGATGAAACGTTCCAGAAAGTCTTGCCTCTTGCCAAGACAGAACTTAGAAGGGGAAGCCTGTGTTTTGGGAGCTGTTAATGAGCTCCCCCCATCAGTCCATGCCATCCATACAGTTGAAAGATTTCACTGGGGGGCAGCTGATAAGAGTTAAATGCTGACCTGTGTGAGTAAAAGGTGGAGAAGGTCCCAGCCTGCCCCCTTGTGCTCACAACAGTTGACCTCAGTGAGAGGTTTGGCCCACTGAATTTTTTAAACCCTGGGACAATTCCTTTTTGTCTCTGAGGTGTTTCCTCTCTGTTCCTACTGAAAAAAACAAGGGCTATATTATTCTGAAACGATTAACACAGACTGAATGTTGGCAAACTGTCAGTAAGGCTACAAAAAGAAGGGCTATGGTCAAAATTTCTTCCTTTACCAACAAAAATCAACCGATTACTTAAGGAAATAAAGAAGCTGTTTACTTACTATAACTCAGATTTGTATGACATTAAATCTCCAGGGAATGCTATTTTCTTTCCCTAAGTTTTTGTTTTGTTCTTGTTTTTACAGACTGCCCAGAAAGGGGAATTGGCATGAACAGCCCGATTAGCCAATGTCTGAATTAACAATTCAGCAAGTCTTTAGAGACTTAACATCTCAGAAACACCAGGTCTTACTAGTTTTCCTGCTGAATCAAGCAGCATAGTGACTTAATATGCTCTAAATTCAAATTAATTCACAGACAGTCCAGCACCATCTAAGACATGTACTAAAAGGAGCAGTCATGATGAGGGAGAAGGTTTGTAGGTTATCACAGAAGCGGGATTGTCGCTGACCAAGTGCACAACTGGTAAATAGGTGCTAGGTTGTAATAGGAGAGGGACTTGGTTAGAAAGAAAAATGACAGCTGCTGTTTAAGCCAATGCCTACTGGAGTCAATGGAAAGGCTCCCACTGACTTCACTGGGCTTTAAATATGACCATAAGGGACTTGGCAGACCCATCGGTGTGAAAGACTCTCTACCATGCCATGGGAATTTTAGATGGTCAGCCCTGTGGGGCAGGAATTGTCATGTCCTGTATATTTGTCCAGCACCTAGAGGAATGGGGTCCCACCCTGATTGACCTCTAGGCATTACTGCAATAGAAATGTTAATTAGTATCAGTTCTTATGATTTGTTTATTGTTTTGAAAAAAAGATGCAATTTAGGCCAAGAAGCCTGAAGAATCTAAATTAAAAGGGAAAGTCGTAATTGTGACTGGGTTTACAGCCTGCGGGACAGAGGAGATTGATGACATGAGCTAGCAGAAATATTTGTAAAACAAAAGAATGAATTCAAAGACAGGATACATTTGTCGTACTTGTAGGGAGGTTTTAAAAAACACTAAGGAACATACGGTAGGATTTTCAGTTACCTAGGCAAGTTGGGAGCCTGATTCCCCTTGAAGGTCAACTGGAGTTAGGAGAGTAACTTGCTCAGGCACTTTTGAAATTCTCACCTACAATCTAAATAATCAGAATTGGGACTCCAGGAGTAAATAGGGAATGCAGCCAAAGCTACTTTGTGCAAAGGGTGCTAAATTTACGCAGTAAGTTACTGGAAAAGCCAACAGATGCAAAGTAGAAAGACATTCAAGAAACACACTTGGGCCTGAAAAAGAAGAGCGATTTGGAAAAAAAACCAAACCAAACCCAAAAAGGAGCAGGCAAGTGAGATCACGATAAACCAGATTAAGTCAATTTTGCCTCTCCCTGTATGTGAAGGGCCTGATTCCCCCCTGTGCTACTCCGCTTCTGGGATGCGGGATCATTTTGAGCTCCATGAGTGGAATAGAAGGGCGGATTCCCAGAAGGTGTGTGATCCGATCCAAGAGTGGCCGATCCAACTTGGCAGCTTTTCTGTCTGTTTCCTCAGTAGCTTCTGAGACTACAGCTAGTGTAGGATTATCGTAATGACAGTCTCCAACGGGGATGTAGTCTGTGGAAGCAGGAACCATTTCCAAAGCCCCAGGGGTCACACGAAGGGCACTCGTCCTGGAGTCTATGACAAATATACATAGTTGAAGTTATGACTGTGCAAAAATACCCCTTCCAAGGCATCAGTGAAATCTTCAAAATAAGGTAAGTTAGAAGAGAGAGAGAGAGAGAGCTCCTCAGAGCATATCTCGATGGTGGTCAGCTGACAACTCCTTGTCTGTGCTAGAGTTCCCTCATTGGTAGCAGTGGTGGGAGATGGTTTCTAAAAAAGGCTAGTGTAGACATGTCCCCAAAGCCCTTTCTCTGGAAATCTTCCACCACTGGGCTACCACCAACACAGCTCCCTCCAATGATAGCAACCGTGAGAACACTCATGCAAAACAGGGTGTAGGAGTTTTTACCACCAAGTTTCCTAATGATGCCGGTCTTGCAGTCATGGTGATAAAAGCATGAGCAGCCAGTTTACATTAATACCTCCATCACTGGTAGGGCTGGCGCAGTTGCAGCGAGGAGATTTCCAGCAAAATGCCAGTGCAGATACACCATTGATAGGCAAGCTGCCAGAATGGAAAGGTTCTCTCTCTCTCTCTCTCAAATAAAACCTTGGAGATCTCACTAATATTTTCTTTTGTGCATTAAACTTGGGACCTGATCATACAGACTTTACTTGGGAAAATCTTCCTTTAAGCCATGATTTACTTAGTTGTCCGGCATTCAGCGTTTAAGACGTGTTCTGAAATAAGTGACCCACACATTGGCCAAGGGATCTAAATCTATCCACAGAGACTGCTGGGTAGAAAGGCAGCTTGATATGATTTATGACTGTGTTTTGGATTAGGGAAATTGCAGCTTTATTAAATCAAATTTGGAAATAATATGTAACTGCATCCTCTGTATTGTACAAGGCCTTAAGCACAACAATTCCGAGAAAGATTCATATTCAAATAAGTGAACCACAATCCAAGTAAATCTAGAAAGACTGCCAAATCTGCCCATATGAATGCCAGCAATCGCCTATGCATTAGTTGTTTGCATGGGAAAATGTAAAAAGTAAAATGTCACTTTTTTTTTTCACCCTGCTAGTAGGAAACACAGGCCACACATTTGGGGTTTTCTTTAACTCTTTCAGTGAAACAAGTATATAGGAGGTGTATACTGTAGGGATGTCAGAGTATAAAGAATGCATCTATTTATTTATTTATTAGGGTGTTTATTACTTTGCAATAAACAAGAATCCATGCAATGCCTTGGATGCCTTTGATACACTGTTAAAATGACACCCAATAAGCAGATCTGTTAGTTACCCCAAGATCAAATCAAATAACCCTGCAACAACATAAGTATAACAAAAACTAATTAACCTCCCCAGCAGAGTCCAACACCACTGTTGCTCAGTCCTACCCAGTCTAGCAGAAATCAATCCAGGAGGCACTCGATCTGCAAGGAGGATATATTCCTTTGGAATTTGCCTTGATGATGATGAAGAAGAAATATGGTGGCAAAAAAGCCATGTGACCTTGGTCTGCGTCTGCAGAAGCATCACAACATGGAAAAGGAAGGCTTTAAATGCAGCTCTAATATCTAATCTAAAGAATCTTTCCATTGACTTCAGTGGGCTTTGGATTGGGGCCCTTGTTTTCCTGTCTCCAGCAGGTGGAAACAACTCTTGCAGCTGGTTACGCCAGATTTGTATTTTTCTTATGATGAATTCTTCCCAAGTCTTTCCTTTCTGGCAGGATTAGATTCTAGAGTATGGTGCTTCCTGGCAGTCCATCCTCCCTCCTCGCCCCACACATGAATCAGGTCAGTCTGTGAGAAGGTAGCCCTCTCTGGTTCTAAAAGACCCGTGAGCCTAGAGCACAGCCCCAAACTCAGCTGAACTAAATCAGGAGTGTGGGACCTGGTGAGATTTTATTTGTTTTGCACTTTTTCTTTTTTCCACTTTTCACCTAATTGCCTGAAGGCATCTTGTGCATCTGCAGCTGGCTGGCACATCAATTTCCCAAATTTAGGAGGAGGCCAGGAGAATCCAGGCAGGTTGTTGAATGGAAGTAGCTACATTTCAAAAGAGCATCTTAATGGTATGAACTTTAAGGGCCAGAATATCAAGAACTCTCAGGACCTGTTGGAAATAACAGCAAATTCCCCCACTGAAAACACTGGGAGCTTAGCTTTTGAAAATCTGGGTACCTTCGTTTAGGGGCCTAACTGGGAGCTGTTGGATACTGAGACCTTTCTTGAAAATCTGGCCCTGAAAGTATTCGATCAAAGCAACAAAAAGACTTGACTGTAAAATGTGGCTTTGGTCACTGGAAAAAGCAGCATTTTTATAAATTTATGGAACTTCCCTATTTCAGTAAATGGACTGAATACACGAAAATATTTTGAAAGTAACTTCAGAGAGAGATTCTGAGAACTTCTCGTCCAGGAATAGAGGTTAATAAACAACTTTGGCAAGAGTCCACAAGTCCTGCTACACAGGTATTAACTGAAGAAGCAACTGAATCTTGTCCATAAGGAAGTGAGCCAATGGAGAAGTGACAAACACGGATACCTGAGTCCAGCTGGACTCTGAAAGTGTGTTCTCTGCTTTCAGTAAATTGGGTGAGAACGAAAGTCACTCCTATAAATGGAGGCCTGGAATTACTTTCAGTGAGGGTTGTGGTTTTGTTTTGTTTTGTTTTGTTTTTTTAATCTGGAATAGTTATACCAGTACAACCCCAGTGTAGATGCAGTTATACCGGTATAAGGCAACTTATTTTCCTTCCTGAATAGGAATATTATATAAAGCACCTTTATACTGATAGAACTGGTGTATTAGGTAGGGGGCTGTGCACTTTAACTAGACAGGTATAGTTAAACCTTTACAACTTTTGTGTGGGGACAAGCCCTTAAACAACTTAGGGCTTGTCTATACTTATGCGCTGGTTCGGCGGCAGGCAGTCGAACTTCTGGGTTCGATTTATCGCATCTTGTCTGGACGCGATAAATCGAACCCAGAAGTGCTCCCCGTCAACTCCGGTAATCCTGCTCGGCGCGAGGAGTACGTGGAGTCGAGTGGGGAGCCTGCCTGCCGCGTCTGGACCGCAGTAAGTTCGAACTAAGGTATGTCGACTTCAGCTACGTTATTCACGTAGCTGAAGTTGCGTACCTTAGTTCGAATTGGAGGGTTAGTGTAGACCAGGCCTTAGAGAAAGGATCTTGCTCCTCAACAAAGGACAGAAGCTGCAAAATGACGTGAGAAACTTGCAGCAACAGAAGACGCTTCAGCATAAAGCAAAAACCAGCAACAAGTTCAAGAGCCAGGAACAATCCCTCAGCTCCAGCATGGCTTTGCAAATGTTGGTGCCCACGCCCAGCCACACCACCACCACCACACGCTAGGTTAACTCTGTCACTGCCATTGACTTTGGTTGGCTGTTGAACTGTTGTGGTCACTTAAGGTTTATTAACAGCTTCTGATGTTTAAACACTGACTAGTTGGATAACATATGTCTGGAAAAGAGACGTGGGATTGAATTTTAAGATTAATTTTCAATCATTTGCCTGTCTTAAACCACTGTTCAAAGCAAGTTGATGGATTAAAAGGCATGAATACTCTTTGAGCAGTTTCTTTAACTGAATTAAAGCTCTTCTTCAGTTTCTGAAGTTCATTGGCCCTAGTCAGGTCATCCTTTCTATTTAAAAAACCCACAGTTTTAGTTTAAAGGGAGATAAATCCTATTCCTTTTACCAAACTTCCCTTTGCCATCAGTACATTGTTTGGAGAAGCTAGGAGGTAGGTTAATTGCACAGGATCCACCCTCTGAGTTTGGGAATAATTAATTTTGAGTTTCACTCACCTGGCGAGCAGAATACAGGAGGTGGTTGTAGGAGCTGTAACTTCTGCTGGAGGCGTGCCTCAGGAAAGGTGCAGCAGAGGAAGCTGGTAACGGCACGAACTCCTTTATTGCCAGTTTTTGCTGCTTTTCTTTGTAGACTAAATCATGCAGGGTTAATAACTTAGTGCTGAGTTATGGCACCCGTTAGGCACAAAAAGAGCCTGTGTTGATAGACTGTGGGTTCACACATCCTTGAATTTGTATCACAGGGAACAATAATTCAATTTTCCTGATCTTTGTTTCTCCAGGCTATAATTTTAGTAATTGGGGGGTTAAATTACTCTGCACACTACATCCTAACTTCTACACAACCATACCCTGGTGAGCTCCCATGGGTGGAAACCGGTGGGTCTGTGGCCCCATGCAAGCCCGTGCACTGGGATTCCTTGCACTAACAGGGTGATACTTCAGGCCAGTTTGAAGGCAACCTGGAGCAGAGCTAGTCCTCCCTCCATTGGATCCTTCGCTTAAACCCCTCTTCCATCGCAGATCTGGTCGCAGTCACGTGGCAGCATTTCTTTCATCCTGTTCGTTTTGTGAGGCTGATTCTTCCATCTCTGCCAAGTGGGTAGCAAGATTCCATCTCTGTAGTTTAAAAGGACAGTCTGGGTAGAATGGCTGATGATGCCAAGACAAATGGGAAATCTTTTCCAAGTGTGAGCTGGACACTACCCAAGTTAAGCTCGGTAAAAGGCATATGAAACTTATTACATCAGGGATTGTTTCTGCTATAGGCTGCCTTTGTTATGCCTCGTCAGGCTTTGTCAATATAGAATAGGAAGGCGACCCCACACAGGTCACTCTTGCCTCCCAGATGGTCAGCTGTTTTGTGGCCAATCTTTTTGCAAGATCGTTAATGGTAGATGAAGTTATCAGGAGACACACTCCTACAACCCTTTCCCCTGCTCCAGGTTATCATGTTTCATCCAGTTCAGCTCCTTTTAGGGAAAAACAGAGATTGGATTGACAGAAGAACCTCTGCTTTTGGAAGTCCCTGTACATGAAAGCATGCTTGTCTACAATCAACATCCCCTCCTGGCGAAGAACTCCTCTGCCTTGCTTTGGTGTATATCTTCTCCGCATTGGGTCCTAGAAACTGCATCTTGAGATTACTCCCTTCCAGTTGGCCAGGAGGCCATGCTTAGGCCTGGTCCCCACTAACCCCCCACTTCGGACTAAGGTATGCAAATTCAGCTATGTTAATAACGTAGCTGAATTCGAAGTACCTTAGTCTGAACTTACCGCGGGTCCAGACGCGGCAGGGAGGCTCCCCCGTCAATGCCGCATACTCCTCTCGCCGAGCTGGAGTCGATCCGGGATCGATTTATCGCGTCTAAACCAGACGTGATAAATCGATCCCAGAACATCGATTGCCTGCCGCCGGACCCTCTGGTAAGTGTAGACGTACCCTTAGGTTCCATTTTTATTACTTCTTCCCCACTGCACCCCACTCTGCAGGGAAGTCATTTGGGGAAACATGAGCCCTGTGGTAGAGCTCAGCCCAGAAGTTCAGGTTCCACCTCGTGTAGTAATCTCAAGAGAATACAATGCTGTATTTTGCACTGTCCAGGTCATTCAGCGGGGTCTCCCTCCTCCTGGATTTAAAAAATTCAAACTCTCTGGTACAAGTGCCAAAACCTGTGCTCTGTGAGCTGGGTGATCAATCTGCAGGACTAACCCGTGTGATGCCTTCCTACATCTCCCCCATGGACCTGGTCTGCCTGGAATTTCTCCTTGTGTTTGTGTTCCTTTGGGTTACTGGCAGTTCAGGGCCCTTCCTTGCACCTTCACCAGCTGTTGGGAGGAAAGGACTCTTCATCTATCAGTGCCTTGATGATTGATTTGATGGGTGAGTGAAACTCTAAAGGGAAGCAAGCAGAGGGTGAGTTGCTGTTCTTCCTGTCTCTCAGCTGTCTGAAGAATGGAGCCAAGAGCTATCCTTCATGCTCACAGGACATAGTCTGTGAGGTGGAAAGTAGATAAAGGAGAGTCAGGCTTGATCATACAAGTAAACTTAATTCAGTTAACCAGGTTTCGTCCTGGGCATATCTGCAGCTGTCATGGCAACTTTCTGGATGTACTTCCTATTATTTTAAAACGTTTTACATTTCAGGAGCATTTTAGGAAAAGTGGTTAGATTCTCCCTCCTTTCCTAGATGATTCTAAAAAAATTAGAAGCCTGTTTGTCTAAGATATTTATAATGGCTTGTTTTAGCAATCCATAAATCACTAGCCCACAAAAGCCATCTGAATGTTCCTAATCCGATCAGAGAAATAAACATCCTGATTTAGGATATCCCAGCCATTAGGACCAGTTGCATCACTCTGTGGTTGCATCACCATAATCACATGCTACAGCTGCTCTTACCACTACTCAGAGGGCATCGATCTAAAATGCATTTCCTGATAAACATTTTTGTTCACCCATATATTTCCGCTGGTTTGTTATTGTGGGACAACTTGCAAGTTATGGGTTATGCGGGAGTTGGAGGGAAAAGTGCTGAGATATTTCTGCTAAAGAAATACACACAAAATTACATGGACTTCAAGTTTTAGTTTCTTTTTTACATGGACTTTAAAGAAAGGGCCGATCAAATTATTGATCTATTAGCATCAGAGAGAATGTTTTGCTGAAAGTCTGACAGCGGCATCATTTACAAAATGCATTCTTGCGACATATAATAATTAAGAGACAAATTCTGGAACACCAGTGAAACCGCTACTATCTGGCATTTCCTCATTTGCTTGGCTAGAATTTTACAAATACCCAAATTCACAATGGTTTAATTTGGGTTCAGCAGTCCCCTGATGAAATGGATATTCTTGACTTAATTATAAAGAATAGAACACCTTTGTGTGTGTTCAAGGCAGGAAAGGCTGCAGACCAGAGAAACGGAGCATGTTGTGAAGAATTGTCACTTAGGATACGACAAAAAAATAAAGAAACTGGCCCAACCAAAACCCCTTGCCCAATAGAATCACATAATGCAGAACAGTTGAGAGGGATGTTAGGAAGATTTGAAATTCAGGGGCCAATACTTTGCCTGGTTTGTAAGCGCATGTTGGTCAGACAGCTTTGTTATTTGAGCATATTGCCCATCACAATCCCTGCACTCCACTTCCTTTCAGTACAGATTAAAGGCTTGGTTTTATTTACTCTCCAGTAGAGAGTATGGCTGAGCTGGTGCACACAACAGCTCCTCAGTTCCCTTTTGAGTCTGAACACAGAAGAATAGAGATTCATGGCTCCCCACCCCCTGCCAGAGTAAATTGACCTCTCAAATGCATCACTTCACCTAGTGGTATGAGGATAATGGAGAGCTGTGTACAGAAAGAAAGGAGGAGGCTTTCTGATGGGACAAGGGCCTGGGGCTTTTCTTTTGGGGGCATTCAAGTGTGTTAGGCCAAAATAGAAAACAGGTGAAAGAGGCCTACTCCCTGTCATGCTTCTGTGGACTCATTCTCTCATACAGCACGACTGTTTGATCTTAAACCTTGGGAGGGTGAATCCCCGCTCTTGTTGTTTATAGTTGCTTTCTGTGAGTAGATGGATCTGGTATATATAACCAGGGCTCTTACTCTAGAGGGGGCTTGGACTATATGTGTGCCCAGAACAGAAACAAAGTAGTTAGTAATGACAGCTTCACCTAGCTCTAAATAGGGGAGAGGCTCACTATCCCGAATATCCATGAGATCCAATGGCTGTGGCCCTCTCCCCTCTCCCCCTTCGTCCGCCCTATTGTTTGCTACTTTCGCACGCAATATCCCATCTAGAATGAGTGTGTAGGCTCCTCGGGGCACAGGCCTTCTCGTTCTCTTTGGAGTGAAGAGCGTCTGACACGCTTTTGGATGTTGCATAAACAAACCATATAACTATCTCGTATGCATGATACATGAACAGCTGGGTGGTAGTGGTGTTGATTTCTGGTGGTTGTCACTGTTGTGAAAGGAGTTTTTGAAGGCCTCATCACATTCTGGGCATGTTTGTGAGCACAGACACCGCATTTGTCATGTACTCTTGTGTTTTCACACATACATTTTTTTTTTTTGTTCCATTTCTCTTTTGCCGAGATTTATTAGCACGTGATTTCTCTCTGACAGTAGAGCCGTGTCCATTTGCTCATTGATGTCCGTGCAAAGGCTCCCATTGACTTCAGACTTTGGATCAGGTCCTGAGTCATTTTCTTAAAAGAAAACTTCAGTGTAATATAAAAAATGTTCTTCGCACGCCATCAAATTACAAAGAAGAGTAAGGACTGATTCAGGAAATGACTTAAGCATGTGCTTGGCTTCAGTGGTATTTAAACAGTGACTGCTTTCCTGAATGGCAGCCTAAATCACTATTATTATTTTTTGTAATTATCATAAACAATACAAATTACAAAAAGGAACATGACTTACAGCTTGTCTATGTTACCTAACGCTGCACATTTCACCGGCTGTCCAGTAAAAGTGTGCAATTGTGCAACTTTACAATTTGTCAAAGGTTCAAGACCAGGCAGTACAAAATCAGACAATATTACACAGATATAACATGTTCGGGTGGGGGTAACAATGACATAAACTTACACAAATAGGAAAAAGAGGGAAGGAGAAGGCTGGGGTGGAGGGTGGGAAGAGGGAGGGAAAAAAGCAGAGGGGTGAAATTGAATGGAAGTCTGGCATTATTTGAGCTATCTCAGCATTCTTAAGTCAAATGTATCATGAAACCTATCATATATCAGATTTCTTTGAATTCCTATACTTGCTCTCTACGTGGATAAGCTAATCTTTCTTTAGCTGCGAACGCAGACAGGTCCGAATACCACTGCTCTATTCTGGGCATAAGCCTACTCCTCCACTTTTGTCAAATCACGCACTTGGTAATCATTGCGGCCCTCAAGAACCAAAGTCGTTGTGGTGGAGTGAAACCCAGCATGGTCGGTCCATAACCTACGATATAATTTTCAGATGAGGATTGGTTGCTGAAGCCAAGGGCTGTTTTCACTCTTGTGTCCACCTCTTTCCACAGCTGCCTGGCTGGGAAAAGGGTCCCATAGTATATGCATCAGGGTTCCCTTTTCTTTGCTGCCGCGCCAATGAACCTAAATTGCTGTTAGGAAAAAGAATAATTAAAACTCAGATAGGGAGTTGCCATTTTGACAATGTGATATAGATTAGAACACAGAAAATACAGCTTCTTATTGAAATGTCTGAGAACCTGAGATTTTTAACACCTAAGGTAAGTGCTACTGTTTTAAAAACATAGATGGCTGATAATGAAATAAAACTTAAGAGCCTTGGTATGGTTTTTGATCACTCTGTTTCCATGGAAAGTCGTGTGTCCGACAGAGTACATCGCAAATGTGGGGTCTTGTTTCATTCCAGATGAGCACTTCGCGCAGGCTGTGGCCTTACGTATCCCAGTCTGACCTTGCAACAGCAACTCGCGCTTTAGTGACCATAGGCTTGATTATAGTCACTCCCGATCTAGCAGGGCAGCTTGCAACTTGGTCAGAACACAGCCTCGTGTTTGTTCACTCGTTAGGCCCACCTTGCCCGCTTGCCGCACTGTTTGGTTCCTAAAGTCCTTTTGGTGACTTCTCTTCAGACCCCAGCCTGTCAAGTATCGGAGCTCAGACCACACCATCCTTTACAGATATCCCCATTTCTCCCCAGCGGGGAGGTAAACTGCTATAGTGAGCCTGCGGGTGTGGGACTTTCCTGCTCCTGGATATCTGTCTCAGTACCCCATCCCCATTTTGGGGGATATACCTTAAACCTCATTTTTCCATACATGATTTTTAATCTGACCCTGTTGGTTAGTTTTATTCCTATGCATTTAGGAGGGTGTTTTTGATTGGCATACTTTTTTTAACTGCTTGTGACAATTTTAACACCAAGTGCTTCTGCAGGAGGAAGGGTGTTTGCTACAAATTATAATTTTATTTAACTTATGTAACTTTATATCTCTGAATGACCTCATCTGTTATGAGGTCAGAGGGCAGTACCTGTTCACACACGTGCTGGTGCTTGAAGTGGTTTCCATCATATACAGGGTTTACAGTTTGGTTCAATGGCTCTCTGCACCCGCACTGTACAAACTGTTCCAGCATCCCTGCCTGTGTGCCAATGTGCAGGAACACTTGGGAACAGTTTGGGATAGGAAGTGAAGGGTACTTTATCCAGTTGAATCTACAGGAGAAATGTAAGGAGGATAGAATAATTTATTTACCACAGTGGCATATTGGTGGTGATTAGCAGCAGGGAACTTCAGAATGACCCAATGAGAACATTCTGGCACCAGCCAGATCACCGGTATTGACACTTCTCCAATCATTTGGTGTATGATGTACTTTTTCAAGACCTCATAGAAGAGAAATGGAAACCAGTTGCTCTGACAGATCTTCTGCTCCTAGAAGTGCGGCTATGGTGGATTGTCGAGGGGCGTTTTTCTTTGGGAGGGGTGAGGATGGTTACTGCTATTCTTGTTTGCTTTGCTCCAAAATTTCTAATATTTTTTCTTAACTGCAGGTCATTTCATGGGCAACAACACAGTGATTGATGTTTTGGGAAAAGAAGGGTATGAGGTAGAACACACTCCTGCTGGACAACCCATCAACAAGTAATATATTCATGTTTTTATCATATTTGAATAGCCATTGAGATAGATAAGCTGTAGATGACCATAGAGATACTGTGGAAATAGACAGACATCATTACACATAGACTGCTCTTCTTTGCTATTTCCCAGTACAATTCCTTTGCTCTGTTTATCTTCTGGGAGCTCATTTGGAAATGTGGTCTCCATGACACTTGCCAGGTTGCTTTTTCACATTGACTTGGACATGTTTTTCCCATCACTTCTAAAGCCTTGAGTTAGCAGGTAGTTATGAACGGCAAGTTAAATCTGTTTGGGCGGGCAAGCTGGCTTGTCGTAGTGCAGCACAAAAAAAGAAGGGCTGCTGGTTTTTCTGTTTTATAGCCCCTTTTCCCCACCCCAACCCCAGCTTGGCACATCTTCCCCCACGTCCTGTGCTCCTGGGACCCTCCTCCCATTCCTTCCCTCTCTTGTGTGTTTAACCAGTCCCTCCCCTTTGTCTCTTTCCCCCTTGTACACAAGTACAGTGACATATCACTTATCCTGAAAAGTCTTCCCTTGGTCTCACCTGTCACTCCATCCCCTGTACTCTCTCTAAACCCCCTGAGTCTGCTCTGCCTTGACTCCTTGTGCAACGCTCTCTTTGACCTTTCCAATCTGACTTCCAGCCTCTCCACTCTGGAGCTGGCCTCACCAGCATCCTCCATGACCCTCTTTCTACTAAGCTGTATTCTTGTTCCCAAGCTGTCTGCTGCCACCACTACCATTGATCACTCTCTCTTCCTCCATTTTATCCTTCTTTTTAGACGAGGACACTTTTCTATTCTGCTTCTCCTTGCTGAGTGCTCGTTCCTCATCCTGTCTGGTGGCGCCTCATCCTGCCTTCACTCCTACCTATGGATAGCCTTCAAGGTTTGCTTCTCAACTCACCGTGGTCTCCCTCTGTGCTCTCTCTCAGGTGTTCTGCCATGGTTTCAGTTACCAGAGAACTGCTCCATCTCCCCCTCAGTCTAGCCTTGCCTCTCCCTCTGTCTCAGCCATCTCCTTCTGGACTTCCTGGCAATATTTCAGATTCCAAATCTCTGATCTCCCTGCTCTGCCTCCTTTCTCCATCACAACTGATCATTTCATTATTCTCCCTGCTTGCCTTGCCATCTTGGCCCCCATCTTTCATTGCTCTCTCCCCTGCTCCACATACGGGTACTCGCTAAATCCCATGTTCTGGCCTAGTATCTAAAATAAGCCCGTTCCCTTGTATTCTCACTGCTAAAACCTTTGTTCACATTTTGGTCGTCTTTCACCTTGACTACTGTAATATTTCCCTTTATATCTCCTTCCCCCACATACCTCTTCCTTGATTATTGTCATAGTTCCTTCTCTGAGCACCACAGTCACCATACCTCCTTCCCAAACACCTCTACTAAAGGGGCTCGCTGGGACTGGGACCATCTTTTTCTTGTGGTCTAATGTAGGAACTCCTAGGCACCACGGTATGTCAAATAATATTAATGAAGTCACTTCCTTTCCTCCTGACCACGTCACCTTCCTCCTTGAATCCTTTCACTGGTGTCGACTATTACCACAAGGGATGCAAGCTCCTTGTCGGGCTACATTTTAACCTTGGCTTCTCACATCGTGCTGAGGATGCTTTGTCATGGTCTATACTTGCCCTTAAACCAGCCTCAGCATGGGTTTCAGCTTCATGCCTTGCCATAGCCCTATTGTCAGCAGTATTCTGTTCTCTAGAGGTTCTTGTCCTGCACTCATCACTGTAGTATCTGAACACCACTGGGTAGCTCCCTGTGTAGGCAAGCCCCCTATGCTCGTCCATAATAGCCAATCAGCATCTAATACTTGAATCGCTTCTTTTTTCAAAGAAAAAGTGCATGGTTTAAAAACGTTTCCTAGAAAGATGAAAAGCCTGGGGAAATAAGGTTGCTGTTTGAGGAGAGCCTTTCGGCCAATCATTCTTTACAACTGCCGTGGCAACTTCTTACGCTCCAGAAAAAGAGAGCTCATGTCGTCCTAAATCCCACTTCACGTGGCCTCGAGATGGGAATAAAAACAGAGGCTGAAGAAAAGTCACAGAGTAAAATCTTGACCCCATTGAAATCAATGGCAAAACTCCCCTTGCTTGGAACAGGGCCAGGGTTTTGCCCATAGTATTTTATACATCGAAGGAGACAAGGGTGGGTGTCAAAGAAACAGGCCCCTAACTCCCACTGACAGTCAGGGAAAGTTCAGTGCCTAATTAACTGCCATTTGTGCCTTCGAAAACCTCCCCCTGAAATCAGAACTTGCTGCATTTTACGATGTAGTGAGAGAGCCGAGAATGAAGCCCTTGGTGGGGCTGTGGCTGAAACCTGCTGAATGAGGAAGGTGATCAGGGAGACAGAGATTAATCCTGTATTCAGAGAAAAAAATGAAGATAAATGGCTCTCTTAAAATGTTCGGAATAGTCATCTCCAGGGCCGGCTCCAGGCACCAGCTTCTCAAGCAGGTGCTTGGGGGGCTGCTCCGGAGAGGGGCGGCACGTCCAGGTATTCGGCGGCAATTCGGTGGACGGTCCCTCACTCCGCCTGGGAGTGAAGGACCTCCCACCGAATTGCTGCCACAGATCGCGATCGCGGCTTTGTTTTTTATTTGTTTTGTTTTGGCTGCTTGGGGCGGCCAAAACCCTGGAGCCGGCCCTGGTCATCTCGGACTATTTCAAAGCAGGGTTAAGATGGGAAATGAGTTTAGAACAGAATGAAAAACAAAGGAAGGAAAATCCCTCTTGGGATGATTTTGAGGCTCATGACAGGATAGCTCAGAGGCCTGGTAATGGGATACAGAGGCTTTCACCTCTCGGTCACCGGCTTGAACCTGCTTAGACTCATAGACTTTAAGGTCAGAAGTAACCATCAGTCTGACCTCTAGCACATTGCAGGCCACAGAACCTCACCAACCACTCCTGTAATAGACCTCAGGCTTAGTTACTGACGTCCTCACATCATGATCTAAAGACTTCAAGTTGCAGAGAAGCAACTATTTACACTAGTTTAAACCTGCAAATGACCCGTGCCACATGCTGCAAAGGAAGGTGAAACCCCCCCGGGTCTCTGCCAATCTGAGCTGGGGGGAAATTCCTTCCCGACCCCAAATAGACTTTAGACTCTGAGCAAGTGGGCAAGTCCCACCAGGCAGACACCTGTGAAAGAATTCTCTGTAGTTACTCAGAGCCCTCCCCATCTAGTGTCCCATCTCCTGCCATTGGAGATATTTGCTGCGAGCAGTCGCAGATCGGCTACATGCCATTGTAGGCAGTGTCATCATACCATCCCCTCCATAAACGTATCAAGCTCAGTCTTGAAGCCAGTGGGGTGGTTTTTTGGGTTTTTTTGCCCCCACTGCTCCCCTTTGGGAGGCTGTTCCCAAACTTCACTCCTCTGATGGTTAGAAACCTTTGTCTAATTTCAAGGCTAAATTTGTTGATGGACACTTTATTTCCATTTGTTCTTGTGTCCACATTGGTGCTTAACTTAAATAACTTCTCTTTCTCCCTGGTATTTCTCCCTCTGAGGTATTTATAGACAGCAATCCTATCTCCCTTCAGCCTTCTATTGGTTAGGCTAAATAAGCCAAGCTCTTTGAGTCTCCTCTCATAAGGTAGGTTTTATTTCTCGGATCATCCAAGCAGCCTTTCTCTGCACCTGTTCCAGTTGGAATTCATCTCTCTTTAAACATGGAAGACCAGAATGTCACAGACTAGTCCAGATGAGGTCTCACCAGTGCCTTGTATCCTGGTACTAACATTTCCCTGTCTCTACTGGAAATACCTTGCCTGTTGCATCCTAGGATTGCATTAGCCTTTTTCATGGCCGCATCATATTGGCGGCTCAGTCATCCTGTGATCAACCAATACAGTCAGGTCTTTCCTCTGCTCTGTCACTTCCAACGGATACATCCCCAGCTTATAGCAAAAATTCTTGTTGTTAGTCCCTAAATGCATGACCTTGCACTGTGCACTATTAAATTTCATCCCATTTCTATTGCTCCAGTTTACAGGGTCATCCATAGCTTCTTGTATGATAGACGCCTCCTACCCCACCCCCGGGTTATGCAAACCCGATTTATGCAAATCCACACTTACGGAAAAAATTCTGTAAGCTAGAAATAGGAGGGTTTTCTTGTTTGCTTTGGAGTTTATTTTGTTGTTGTTTTGCATAAGGGTCAGGTATACGTTTCTGACTTAGCAAAATTTGAGTTACGCAAGGTGTTCCGTAACGGAACGCTTGCGTAGGTCGGGGAGCGTCTGTATTCTGGTCCTCCTCCGTATTTGCAATATCTCCCAACTTTGTGTCATCTGCAGATTTTATAAGCACACTCCCACTTTTTGTGCCAAGGGCATTTAATGAAAATGTTAAATAAGATTGGTCCCAAGACCAATCCCTGAGGAACTCCACCAATAATCTCCTTCCAGCCTGACAATTCACCTTTCAGCATGACCCGTTGTAGTCTCCCCTTCAACCAATTCCTTATCCACCTTTCAGTTCTCTATTAATCCCCATCTTCTCCAATTTAATAATTTCCCATGTGGACCTGTATCAAATGCCTTACTAAAGTCCAGGTAGATTAGATCTACTGCATTTCCTTTGCCTAAAAAAATCAGGTATCTTCTCAAAGATTGGGCTGGCACAATCTACCTTTTGTAAAACTATGTTGTATTTTATCCCAAGTACCATTAACCTCTACGTCCTTAACTACTTTCACTTTCAAAATTTGTTCTGAATCCTTGCATACAATTGAGGTCAAACTAACAGGCCTGTAGGTCGGTAAATGGTCAAAAGTCCTTCCCAGATGATGGCAATCTATGACATATGATCTCAGCCCAGCCCCAGTGGACATGTAAGCACATTCCCATGCCCGCTATCCTAGGAGGCTGTCTCACCGTAAAAGACCTGCATGAATAGGGGAAGTAAAATGTCCCTTTAGCTTTATGTCCTATCCCTCCAGGTCAGGGGAGAGTTATGGGGAAGTATCTTGGCATCTCAGTCTGGCACTGTTCATTGGCCCTGAAGTCACTTGTAACATTATTGTAAAATGGGAAGATGAACATAAGAGACGAGGGGAAGAACAGCAAGTGGCTGAAGCAAACGCTTCAGAGTGAAGCAGACAGGAAGCCAATCTGCAGCACCGGGAACAGAGCAGAGTGAAGGACCGTCAGGTGACCGGGAGGGGTGGGGGAAGAGAGGAGGGGGAGGATAAATAGAGCTGCACGTAAACAGCCTGCCCTCCAGAGGTGAGATATTGTGTAGTGGCAGCATCCTCAGCTTCCCCCTTAGGTCAGCCTGAGGTCCCCTTTGAGCCACCGTCCTGCAAAGGGAACATACAGGGGCCATAGCCCTGACTTGCACGCTCACTCTCTGTGTGCATGCACACGCTTTTCTGTGCATGGGGAACCAGACAGGAGACCGAGTGAGTTGAGCTCACAGCTCTGGGAGGAACCGGCAGAGCCAGCTGTGGCAAGGGCACCTCTGAGAGGGGCTAGGGTGTTGAAAGGGCAGGAGCTTGAGCATGGAGGGGGAGGCAGGGCTCCTGCCCTAGCAAAGGGCGAGGAGGAGAGAGAGACTGCTCCAGCCCCACAGCAGAGAGCACTGAGGATAGTTTTTTATATATATATATATAGTGCCCTGAATTTAATTAAGCTCCCGGTGTCTCTATTTTGAGCTTTTAAATGTTATTCCTGATTTTAGGCTGAATATGTATTTCATAAAATATTCATCATACAATCACAGCCGTGATGAATGCGACTCCCGCTCCCCTCTGCAGCTGCCGTGCCCAAGGAGAGTTCTGCCGGGGCGACCTGGCCCCAGGGGAGGGGGATGCGCCATGTCTCCAGGCCTCTGACTATCCCTGGGTCCCTTTGGGTCTGGGATCTGCTACCATTCAAAGGCCTGAGATCTGAACCTGTAATAACCGGGTCACTCTAAAAATTCGAGGATGATGTGTGTGAACAGTGAATAGAACAGGTGCCCTGTGCTATTTGAATAGGCGCCTCCTATACTCACCAAAGGATTGGATTCCTAAATCTCACTGGTTAATCAGAGTAGCAGCCGTGTTAGTCTGTATCCGCAAAAAGAAGAGCAGGAGTACTTGTGGCACCTTAGAGACTAACAGATTTATTAGAGCATAAGCTTTCGTGGACTACAGCCCACTTCTTCGGATGCATATAGCTAAATCTCACTGTGATGTGTTTGTGGCAGTGCCCATGAAACGCTAGGTGCTTTCCAAACTCTCACAAAGGGGCAGTCCTTGCTCACAGTTTCAGGACAGATGGGATGACAGAGGTTGGGGGAAGGACAACAAAAGAGGTCCACTCAGGTTGCTGTAGGCAGCCCAGTAGCAGTGGGTCTTTAAGAGGGAATTAAATGTGGAGGAGCTCAGCAAGTTTGTAGCATGCCCAGGTCCCAGTGGTGATGCTATAAGAAGCTGAGAGAAGGGCAGGCAAGACTGGGTGGAGGGAACCAGGGCACTGTAGTGCTTGAAAAGGGAAGAATAGCTCAGAATCTGTTTGCATTCCAAACCCAGCCCTGTATTAAGTGTCTCTATCTGAGATCTTTCTTCAGAGGGCCTTCTCCTCATTTCTTGGCACTGCCTCTGTCCTCTCAGTCATCCTGGCTCAGAGTTCAGTTCTCAGTTTTCTTCAGGAAATGATTGCAAATTCACTCCTAATTTCATTCTCCCCTTCCAACAGGGACTCGCATTCCATTCCACGTCCTCTCGCCTTTGATCTGTTTGTTTGAAACTTGCTTTAAATTCCATCACAAAGTTCAGGTTCAGTGACCAGACCAGTCTGGAAACTCCAAACTCTCACTGAAATCAGCCCATCTCCTCTCTGGGAGCCTGACTCTGCCGTTGCAGCAGGAGAAGGGAAATGCTCATTGTACTCCCAGGGAATGGTCAGCTGGTGAAAGCAACATTTTTTTGTTCACTCTCTTCCTTTTATATTTAAGAACACAAGAACAGCCATCGTGGGTCAGACCAATGGTCCTTCTAGCCCAGTATCCTGTCTTCTGACAGTGGCCAGTGCCATATGTTTCAGAGGGAGTGAACAAAACAGGGCAATTATTAAGTGATCCATCCCTTCTCCTCTAGTCGCAGCTTCTAGCAGTCAGAGGTTTAGGAACACCCAAAGCATGGGGTTGCATTCCTGACTGTCCTGGCTAATAGCCATTGATGGACTGATCCTCCATTAACTTATCTAGTTCTTTTTTGAACCCAGTTACAGTTTTGGCCTTCACAGCATCCCCTGGCAATGAGTTCCACAGGTTGACTGTGCATTGTGTGACAAAGTACATTCTTATGTTTGCTTTAAACCTGCTGCCTGTTAATTTCATTGGGTGACCTCTGATTCATGTGTTATGTGAAGGGGTAGATAAAACTTCCTTAGTCACTTTCTCCACACCATTCATTTTTTATTGATCTCTATCATATCCTCCTTCAGTTGTCTCTTTTCCAAGAGGAACAGTGCCAGGCTTTTAAATCTCTCTTCCTATTCTAGACCCCTAATCATTTTTGTTGCTATTCCTTCTACTTTTTCCAATTCCAATATAGCTTTTTTGAGATGAGGCAACCAAAACTGCATGCAGTGTTCAAGGTGTGGGCGTATCATGGATTTATATAGTGGCATTATATTATCTGTCTTATTATCTATCGCTTTCCTAATGGTTCCCAACGTTCTGTTCGCTTTTTTTGACTGCCGCTGCACATTGAGCGGATGTTTTCAGAGAACTGTCCACAATGACTCCAAGATCTCTTTCTTGAGTGGTAACAACTAGTGTAAACCCCATCATTGTATATGTATACTTGGGATTGTGTTTTCCAATGTGCATTACTGTGCGTTTATAAATATTGAATTTCATCTGCCATTTCCTTGCCCAGTCACCCAGTTTTGTAACTCTTCGCAGTCTGCTTTGGACTTAAACTAGCTTGAATAATTTCAGCCAAAGACAGTCTCCAGCCTGTCTGCTGCTTCTCCTCATGCTATAAGTTAACCTCCGGATCACTCAGGTATTCAGGCTGTGCTCCATCTTTGAATGGAATGCCATTAAAAAGATAGATCGTCCAGGTGCTTAAGAGGAATTTGCTTGGGCTCCACTTGAGGGAAAATACCCTTTCTTCTAGACACCAAGGACTGGGTTGTAGCTTTAAAGCTACTTCCCTGCCTCAGGCATGGTGCAGAGCTGCAGTGCCCCAAAAGGGGCACCAGGCAGATAGTGTCTGCTTGAAGATGAGGCAGATTGCTTCCCTGGTTGCACCAGCTCCTACTCCACCTCCAGCATGGGTGGCGGGTGGAGCCCCCCGGCCCCACCTGTTCTGCCCGAGGTCACCCTCGTCCCCTCGTGGCTGGAGGACCCCGCCCCTCTCCCCCCGCCCGGAGGACCCCTGGGCCAGCCAACGCTGCACCTCCCCTCCTGAGACCCCAAGCCGCCCTGTGGGAAAAACTTGTCTCTTCTTGAAGAACCTGAGTCCAGGGAGGAACCCGAGAAGCTGAGTAGCACATACTGCCTCCTCAGCCGCCCCGGAACCTGCATGGGGCATAATGATAAGCAAAAACTTCCCGTGCAAACCGCACAACGAGTGCCCAGCGGCTGCAGTACACCGGGGAGGCTTAGCTTGCCCTGGCCTATTATAGCCACCGCCTATGGCAGCCAGGTTCAGAGGAAGAGCAGCAGGCCCATAACTGCTTTTTGGAGGAGGGAGTGGTCCCTGTGCTCCCCAGAGCCAGCCTTGTGGGGGAAAGAACCTTCCTTGCCCCAGCACATGGCCTACCCACAAGTGTCTCCTCTCTGCAGCATGCTTCAGCTTTGCTATCCTAGGGGCCTCCAGCCTCTAGCACTGGCCTAGATCCCCCCTGAATCGATGGGATCTGCTGCTACCAAGCGGCAGGCTGATCTGACCGACATCTCCCATTAAAAGTCTCCATCCCATAGGGGCCCCTTACTGTAGTGCCTGAACATCTCACAGGCTTCCATGTATTTCTCATCAGCACACACCTGCGAGGTAGGGCAGGGCAGGTCTCTCTTTTGACAGATGGAGAGCAGAGCAACGAGAGACTAAGTGACTTGCCAAGGTCACCGGGAGAGCAAGGAACTGCACCCTGGTCTTCCAGCTCTCAAGCCCGTGCCCTAACCACTGGACCATCTTTCCTAGCTGCCAGTGAGTACTTCAGAACTGGTGTTTAGATTCCCCAGTGGAAATGGCAGCATGGCCGTGAGTGTGAATTAACCCTGTAACTAAGATTCTATCAGAAGCTGTATCAAACTCTTCATTAAAAGGCCAGTTATAGACCATCTCAAATGCATTCTCTGCTTCTGTTTGTCCCATTTCTGAGGACCTGTATGGCTCCAGGGATTGCTAATGACATATAGAGCCTTTCGTCGCTAGATCGCTTGTTTACAAGATGCAGATTTGGAACGGTGAGGGTAATTCAGCTTACCCCAAGGGATGTGGTAAATTGTCCATTCTTTGGAGCCTTTAAACCTAGGCCAGGTCTACACTACGGACCTATATCGGTATGACCACATAGCTCGGGGTGTGAAAAATCTCTGACCAATGCAGTTATACCAACCTAACCCAGTGTGTAGACAGCGCTGTGTCGATAGGAGACAGAGCTCCCTCCTCTCGAGGAGGTGGATTAACTACACCAAGGGTAGAAACTCTCCCATCGGTGTAGGAGCGTTTTCCCTTAAGAACTACAGCAGTGCAGCCGTGCCGCTGCAGTGTTTGAAGTGCCGACCTGCCCCCAGACCGGCTGCCTTTCTAACAGATCATTCCACCTCAAGCTGGGCCGGATGCAGGAATAACAGGGCTGTGCTATGGAGGAGCTCAGACCAGATGAGCATCATGGTCCCTTCTGGCCTTAGAATCTCTTATTTTTTGGCCCGTTTCTGAGAAACGGTGAGTATCTGCCAGTCTGACTTCAGCAGGCACTCAGCGCCTCTCAGCAGCGGTGTTTTGGCAGTGTCGTCAGCCAAGTGCATTATGTTATCCTTGAATGATCTTTTCCTCCTGAGCTCTGCCTGTGTCGGAGATGCTCTTTCCTTAGGCCCTCTGAACTGAAGAGACTGCTTGACCCGAGGTGTGACTTGGGGGGGAAACAGAGGATGGGTAGATGATAAGATTTAAACCAGCAGAACTTCCAGGGGGAAATACTTGTTGACGTAGGGGATCAGGAGGCCGCATGGCATCTCGGTTGCCATGGGGCTGGACCAAGACCTCCACTCAAGGGCGTTCCAAACATTCTGATTTTCTTTCCTCCCAGCGGGAAGAATCAAAAAACCTGGTCAACCTTCTCGTCATCCTCACCGGCGTACACCCCCTATGTGATCGCCCAGGAGCTGCACCGCCCGCCGCATCCTCAGAAAGAGGAAGAGGAGCTTCTGCCCCACCTGCTGCTGCCCGAGAGTGTCGACCTGCTGGAGAAAGTGGACAGGAAATACAAGAAGAAGAAGAAGAAGCAACAGAAGAAGCAAAGGCTGCGGCAGTTTAATGACCTCTGGGTTCGCATTGAAGAAAGGTACCAATCAGTGGGGGAGGGAGGGCACTTCGCTCCATTAAGATTGGCTGTTTATCGCGGCTCATTAACATACCACAAACCCTGTGTTTTAAACTCTGCTCACTTCCTCTGGGGCAAATCCAAAGAGCAGAATTCGGCCTCTTATCTCCTGCAATTCTTATTTATGCATTTAGATTTAAATAATAATAAAAAGGCACCTGTTCATGTCTCTAATGCCCTAACACACCATTAACAATGCAATTGGTTCTGTCTGATTAATTGGGTTAGTATCAAAAATAAGGTGGGGTTGGGGTGGGGAAGAGGCGACTAAGGTGGTTTTCCCGACCAAGAGAGCTGACCCTCCTAGGACAGATATAACCACAAGAACCATAGCTGCCTTTTGAACTGTGTGTCGTTCCTCAAGCACCTTCCATCTGCCACTGACCCAAATGTGCATCTGTAGATTTACTTATTTCCTTCCCATCTGATAAAATGCAGCTCTGATCCTCCATCCCCCTGTGCAATGTGCTCATTCGGACTGGGAGCGTTCCACTCCCACTGTGTGCTGTTTAAAAGACTGCCGAAGGGGCAGGGCAATGGAGAATCGGCCCCTACGAATTTTGAACAAGTTTCTCAATTCAATTCAGTGGGACTCCCTGAATCATTATTCATAATCATTATTTTTCATCAGCCTCAAGGTAGAGAACACTTCAGAGCACCTGCACCACTTTGATAAATTACATCAATATATCCTGGCTTTTCCATCCCTCTGAGTGATATATTATGGGGACAGGTTGGGGGAGAACTGCAATGGCTGTTCTTGTCTGAGTTTAAATGCAGAGATGATCATTCTACTATTTATTACGTATGGTTGCATAGGTTGCTCTAATTTTCGTTTACTGCAGGTAATAAAGTTGATGTTGGTTATAGTTGGTGGTGGTTTTTATTGCTATAGCTGGTATTAGCTTGACCTTCGGCAGACAGTCCTAAAGGATAACGCAGAGCCTTTACCAGTGTAGGCCCTGACCCTTCATACACCCACACACGTTTAACTTTAGGCATGCGCTATTCCTGCTGAAGGCAATGGAACTACTTGTGCTACGCCTACTCCTCTGTGTTTGCAGGATCAGCTGAGGTAAGATGGGAGGAAGTGTCAGTTGAGCGTAACCGGGGGTAAGGGCTGTTTCTCCAATTTCCACTTCAGGAATGCGCTAGTCAGACCTCCAGGGAGAAAATTCTGTTGGTGTCTACTGTCAGCAACACCCTCCTGACTCCAGGTGTATGTGCCTTTAGGGACTGGCAGAGACCAGATCTCTCGTTTTTTGCTCCTTTGCAGTTTTCTTTCCACCCATGAAATGCATCACTTGAACCAGAAACAAAGTCTGATTTTTAGTAGTGACCCTAGCAGCAGAGGGAGTAAATGGCTAGAGGATGAGCCTCCCAAACACCTTCTGTACTGGGGGAGAACAAGTGGAGTGATGTTTATTTCTTCTTGGTTATCTGCCCGGTGCCTTCCAGCTAGGGAGAACTGTAGGACGCCACTGTATATGCACCATACTGTCACTAAACTGCCCATCATTGCCCTTCAGGTTCAATTCTTTCCATTGCAGGGGTCTCTGCCCTGTGTTTTGAATGTGTGGCAAATTAATACTAACTTTACGCCCTAGATAATCCTACATTATCTCTGGGTGATGGACAGTTCCCGAAAAGAGCAAACAAACCCCTTTGCATGCTTCTGTTGTGCTAACTACCCCACCTAGTGGTGCTGTTTCACGTCACTGATGAAATTCAGTCATTCACAGGAGCTCTTCAGACATAAATACTCAGTCCATCTCGGAAGTCACAGCCCTTACTCCTATATATCCATCTCTATCCGTGGGTAAATCTGTTGTGCTTGGGTCTGGGTCATTCATAACTTAACTCCTGTGAGCACATAAACATGAAAGGCCTAACTCAAGTGATTTCATACAGTCTTGTAGTGGGCTTGGCCTGAATTGCTCTGGTCTGTGCTCCTGTATGTATCTGCTGTCTGCTTTGTTGCACTGCCAGCTGGCTTCTGTCCAGTTACTGTAGGAGCCGCCTGCGGGGGCTGTTGGATATGGAGTGGTAAGTGTTTTCAAAAAGCACACTAATTGCCTTCAAATTCCCCAAGCGTTTTTGCTTAATGCACTTGGCCAGCGTAAAGCAGGAATAGCGCACAGCAGCTGGAGCTCGCTGGTGCAAGTGAAATGAATACGCTTGTGCTGTTGGGCAGGTGTGCTTGCTGGAATTTATTTTAGTTTCCACCTAACAATGCTGGGCCAGGGGATTTGAGCTGTGTCCGCCTCTAGCCTCAGGGTCAAATCTGGCTCCAACCTGTTATCCAGAGAGCAGTGCCCACAGCTCACACTCTTCTTTGGGACAGGCTTTTCACGTGGGCCTTTGCTTCTCGGTCTCTAGACTGAGAAGCATTTCTAATAGATGCCTGGATTTTCCTCACTCCCGCTGTCCCAGGTATGGCCTATGTGCTTTCTCCACCTGCCAGTGGTGCCCTTTCACGTGGAGCATCATTTATATGGAGGCTGCAGAGAGGCTTGGTTCATGCTAACATGCACGTGCAAACCGGGGAGAACCTGGATGGGTTCTCAGGCTCAGCTGTTGAAAGCAGATGCATCAACCCTATAAATTGGTGCCACGTGTGTGGCAATAATGCTGGTCGGCAAAGCCTTCTCTGTGGCAAGGCGAGATTTTTCTTATCTGCTATGGTTGCTGATCAGCCGAAAGGCTGGCTGCAGGGGCTCGGGAATGTTGCTAATACCTCTCTGCTCCCCTGGGATTGACTGTCCCGTCTGTGAGTGAAGGGGAGTCTAATCAGGTAGATCCCAGCTCAGGGACAGGAGTAACAGCTGTCAGTGGGGCTAGAGAGGTTCAGCGTGGGGAGAGTGAAGGACTCCCTTTCTTTGTGGATCCAGGGGACAGGGAGGCCAATCTCACGGCCTCATTCAGGAACCCACAAGATCTGCAGACAACTTCACAAGTTGCCCATGGACCCTCCTGTGGGCATTTCTGTGACAATTTGACTCCTGGTCCGTGGTGATCATTGACCCTTGTGACTAACTGCTGACCAAGATTCTTCTCTGTTTGCCTTGCAGTACCACTGACCCACCTCCCCGGATTCGCATCATTAATGGCTACATCACAGTAGAACCTCAGCCCCGGGGACACGGGCGATCCAGTCACCTCCGCACAGAAACCAGCAGGGCCCACGTACCTGTTCACTCTCTGCTCATCTTGCTATTGACACGGGCGTTGCAGACATTAACAATGCTGCAGTGAGACTTGGGGTGAAACTGCAGGGTCTTTGACTAAAAAACTTGTGGGGGGAAAAATAGAAGACCAGAATCTCCAGGTGGGATGCCTGTTCTTTGGAATATCTTTAGACTCCTCCTTTTCCTGAATCTGGACCACTAACACTATTAACTGGCTTGACATGCCCAATACAGGAGAAGATATTTTTAATGAAAGCCATTATTTATTCTTCTCTTGCAGAAGAATTATTGCAAGGTATCCCATAATGCTCTTGGGAGATGTACAATGTCGCTGTAACATAGCTGTTGTTTAGCTGTATGAACCCGACTAAATATATTTTTTTGCCTTCACTGCCTCACGTGGTGCAATACATTAAACGCTACTAACTCATTGGTGACTTTGGCCAGAAGAGAACGTTTTGGCCACATCAGCACAGCTGAGAGGAAGAGGTTGGTATCTGATGTCTGTGTTGGTATTTGCCACTTCGATTTCTCCCCATTTTGGGCCCCAAATGGTACATTTCATTTAGGGGAAAATGTTCAAAAGCACCGAAGTGGGTTGGGAGTTTAAAGTCCTGTTGAAAGTTGCTTTTGACAATGTTACTCTTAATCAAGACTGGCCTTCTCTGATCAGAGAAGCATTGCATGTAAAACGTGCGCTGAGGGAATCCAGGCCCTTCGTGCTTAGCAACGTTTCTGAGGGGAGAGACACTAAGCCAAAATCACATTGAGTCAAACCCCTCCATTGGCTGGGCTTTTCTGTAGTGCAGCCCTGTTTCTCCTCCCATTCATCTCATTTTTACTCAGGCCTGGTCTACACCTATCTAGGTCACTCAGGGCTGTGAAAAATTCACCCCCCGAGGGGCAGAGTTAAGTTGACATAAGCCCCGGGGTAGACACTGCTAAATTGACAGCCTCTCAGGAGACCCCTTTCCGTCACGCTAGTAAGTGTCTGGGCCACGGGGCTGCAGGGGCGTAGCTGCAGCACTGCAGCTGTGCCACTTGTAGTGTAGACGTGGCCCAGAGTGCCCAGAAATACGAGCTATTGGGGTACGTCTACACGGCAGCTTGGAGCCCCAGTAGACACATATGCGCGAGTTCTGCTCTAGCTAGTGCACTAAAAATAGCAGTCTTACCATGGTGACTCAGGCTCACCATCCGAGTACCAGCCCATCTGAGATCCCAGGTACGTACTCGGGCGGCTGGCACCCAGATGTCTCCCCAAGCTGAAAATGACCCCTTCCAGCTCCTGTGTAGATGTACCATTAGCTGAGGTGGTGTGAAGCGAGTCCAAAGGGCTCCTGGCGCCTCAGAATGCCCCCCGACTGTGCGACAGGGCAAGCCTTTCACTAACCGCTGGCAGCTGGTTGGGGAAATGAACTGAACCAGCTACACTTCCCATTTTCTTTTAACTAAAGCCCCAGCTTCCCCTTTCCTCCTCCTATCTGGTGTGACCTCTTCACAGTCGCCACTGCACAAACCAGTCAGTGCTGGCTTTTCTCCCTGCTCCCCACAGGCTCGTACCTGTGCCTCTGCCGCTGTTCAGAGCTGTTCCCCAGCAGCGCTAACAGGAGTGAAAAGGCCACGGTCATTTCCCTTCTGCTGGGTCACTGGGGAAGCTGGAGTTTGACCCTCCACTGGGTCTCTTATAATCCCTAACAGTCCGTGGCCTGTCAGGCATCAGCATAGCTGAAGCAATAATCCTGTCAGGGCTACATTCGGCCTTTGTTCAAGTAATACTTGCTTTGGGGTTAATGCTTGAGTCCAACCAAGGACAGAATAGGGCCCTTACTGGTTTATTTAACCACATTAATTGTTCATCTATGTAAACTGCATCCTGAGACACAATCTCACTGAAATATAATTGCTTTTCGTGGAGGCTGGCGTGCACTCTGTGCATGGGCGAGAATACGGGTCCAACAGAGCTGTCACCTTTGCTCCCAGATTCCAGGGCTAGCAAAGTTTAGCCCTGGCACCAGTTCAGCCAGCCTCAGGAGCCGTCCCAGCAGCCATGGGTAGCCAGAGGTGCTCAGACTCCGGAGTATGGCTATTTTGTTGGCCTTTGGGGCTTGTGTCCACATGGCAAGACTTTTGGAAGATTATAGTGGAGCTCGGCAGTAATAGAAAAGTTCCCTGAACCCGCCTAACGGATCTGAGATCTGCCTAAGGGACGTCTCTCCACCTGTCTGTCCAAAGCAACTGGGATAGCTTCGGTTGTCTTGGCTCGTTGTCCTGAGGTTCGGTCTGCATTGGGGTGGGGGAATCTTCTAGGTTCTGGAGTCCCATCTAAGGCCTTCCTTACCATGTTGGCCAGAATCCCTAGGCCGCTGTCTCCAGAGCCAAGTGTAAGGTTGTATTTGGTATACTTGTACATCTTGGCCCCCTTTTCTTTCACTCTTTTTTCCGTGTGCACTTGCTGACTAGCTGCATCTGCATTTGGGCTTAATTCTTCCCACCACCCCTTAATTTTTTTTTCGTACAGTGTCCCAGATATTATTTTACATGAAATCTGGTCTCTTTGAAATCAACATGACTACTACCATTGACCTCAGTTGGGCCAGGATTTCACCCTCGAAGGGGGAGACTGGTACTTTTCAAAGTAATAAGTGAAAGAAATAGAAATTAAAGCTCATTCATTTGAGAATTCACTGGTGAGGTAATATAAGCCTGTTTGAATTAGACTACAGCCTCGTGGAAACAGGGGCCTGTCTCTTTGTTTTATTCTGCTGAGTGCCATGTGCTTAAAAAATGATGACACCCCAGATCAATATTCAGTTTGTACCCCAGTATTACAGTGCCTAGTATGCTTGTGTTGCTTGAATAATGAAAAATTACATGATCATTAATGTGATATTTAAAAAAACATAACATTGGTTAAAAAAAAACCCTGGACATCATTCATGGACATCACTTATCTTGAACCTGGTGCATCTTCCAGTCAGTCACTTTTTGTTATTTCATGGGTTTTCTCGCTGCTGCTTGTGGCTTTTCAAGTATTACATCTTACTTTGTTTTCTCATTTATTTCCAGTTCTGTTAACGACTGGGATTTCTTCTGGAGCTTTGTAGGAGGCATTACACAGCACAATGCTCTTTCTTACACATTAATGTTATACTCTTATCTCACACTGCTTCTCTGTAAGCTATGAATACCCCCCCAGAGTAAAAGGGGGATTCATTACTAGTTTACTTTCAACCCCCCTCAGAGCATAATCCTCAAGATAAAATTACAGAAAGGAGCATGTTCTTCAACCTGGTTCTCAAAAGCTTATGTGCAAAACCATGCCAGTGTTCATGCTAACAATATGAGCTGGAGTAATGCATGCAGCTGTCTGCCTACCTCTCTATTCTCCAACACCCCCTCTATGATCTCACTTGTTTTTATTTTCTTAAAGGAGCAGCAGCACAGAAGAACAAACAGAAACAAAGCACTAAAAGTGGGGCTTGGGATTTTTTTTTTTTTGTTAAGTTTATTTTTACCATTAATAATGCAAAATTAGACTTCTTCGGATCAGAAAAGTGCAAGGCTCACAGAACGTGAAAGATAAATAGAGATGAAAAAACATAAGCTTTTGTTTCCTTTATTCTTTGTGCTCCGCTTGATAGAACTTGTTCCTTTTGTAGTGTCCACGATGGAACTCTGTAGGAGAGTGTAGCACTTCTGAATTGACGAAGAGGGCCAAGACATTCACAGTGCTCAATTTCACTTCAAACGCTGGGTTAGTCTTATGACTGGTCCCATTTTCTTCCCTGTTGAGTTTAAGCTGCAATTACTCCACAAGCAAGGTACACATGCTGGTAGAGTTCACTGGGTTGTTATAGGTTCTTTTGATCAGCTATTTAAAATACTGTGACATAGAGTGTGTAGAAATCACATTCAAAGCTCCCATTTAGACAGCTGTGGAATGCACTTTAGAAGTTAAATTTCTCCAGTAGTTTGATCTCCGGAAAAAACGGAAGAAAACCCCTAATTTGCACTGAATTGATTTTATCAGAATAAAATGTTTGTTTCCACGGGGCAGGCGGTTGTTTCCGTGGGGGGGCCGCACTGGGGGGGGCGGGGGGGGTGGTGTGTTTGGGGGGGGAGGGGGTTGGCCCTCAGCTGTTTTCTTCGGAGTAACATGGCCCTCGCCGCTTTACGAGTTGTGCAGGCCTGGTTTAAACCATTAAACTAGCCCAAAGAAACTGTGAACTTGGTATATTTCTGCTGAAATTGGTTATACAACCAAAAGGGTGTTGGTTTTGCTCGGTATGGGCCCAATCCTGTAACCCCTTATCATGTGTACAATCTTGCCCTATGCAACTAGTCCTAATGAAATGAGACTACTCCCATGAAGGAAGGGTTGGAAAGTCAGGTCCTAACTACGGGCAGGTCCACACTTAAAACGCTGCAGTGGTGCGGCTGTGCCACTTTAGCACAGAGGTTACTATGCCGATAGAAGAGCTTCTCCCCTTGATGTAGTTAATCCACCTCCGCGAGAGGTGGTAGTTATATCGACGGGAGAAGCTCTCTCATCAATGTAGTGCTGTCTACACTACGGGGGTTAGGTCAGCATAACTGCATCGCTCGGGGAGGTGGATTTTTCACCCCCCGAGTGACGTAGTTATACTGATGTCAGTTTATAGTGTAGATCTGGCCTATGTAATAAAACTCTAGTAACTGAATGTAGTGTGAAAATAAAGTGGGGAGACAGGTGGAATCAGATGGAAAAACGTGCCCAGCTCGATCCACTTGTGTAAACATCTCGGGCTAGTTCTTCAACAGAGCTCCACACTCAGCTACCCTCTAGGCACCTGAATTAAGGGGGAGAATTTCCAAAGAGCCCAGCAGCTGCCATAAATGTCACTGGAGTGCTACCTCACACACACATAAAATGGCCAAAAGTCTGGGCTCCGCAGTGCTCAGAAAATAGCCCCAGAAAATGTAACGTTTCATTGGGGCAATGTCTCCTTGTATTATATAGCTTGTCTTGGTGACTAAGGCCTGGGCTACACTAGTGGGGGTGAGGGGGTGGGTGTTGAACTTGAAGTTGAAGTATCTTAGTTCAACTTACCTGGCGGTGAGTCGACCACCGCGGCTCCCCCGTCGGCTCCGCTTACTCCTCCTGCCGAGGTGGAGTACGGGCATTAATTCGGGGATCGATTTATCACATCTAGACGAGATGCGATAAATCGATCCCCGATACATCGAACACTACCCGCCAATCCAGCGGGTAGTATAGCTGTACCCTGAGTTTGTTTATCTGTAGATTGACAATAATTGAACACCCAGAATAATAAAGCCTTAACTTGTATGGCTCCTTTCTAACGTCTGGAATAAATAGCTACAGGTGCACTGTCTTTTACTTTCTTTTGTAATTGCTTTCTCTTAGTTTTTAACCAACTTTTACAAATTTTTATGGCGAAAGAAAAGTAACTTTTCATTTTCTTTTCAATCCATTCTCTCCCTGAAAGAGGTGCTGCTTAGGGCACATTCTGTATCTCTAGAGTCCTCTCTAGTCTGAGGTAGTGGGAGTTTTGCATGTATGTGGGGGCAGCTTTTAAGTTCTGAAATTTGCAGCAAGTCACATTTAAAAAAAGTACCCAAGTGACTTAGGGCTCAGATCCTCAAAGGTATTTAGCATCTCACGCCCATTGACTTAGGAATTGACCCTAGAACTAAATGGGAAAGTAGAATTATTTATAAAATTCAGAAAACGCCATGAATTGCACTGTTATCGAACATGAAGCCCCCAGCCCCTCTCAGCCACATAGCATGAAAGGCAAAGCCTAAGTTTCTTAAAGCCCTCACTTCTTTCATTAAAAGAGTAGTACCGGTACTTAGCTTTGATCCGACTTAAAGTGCCATGTTCCTTGACATTCTGAGCTTCACTTGCACTGACTCAAATAGGAGATGCGGGGACTCAGCACCTCAGAAAACTGGCTGCTAATATTCTCACTAAGTTAAAATAAGTAACACAACAAAATGCATCACCAACACTGCCATAGGCTGCATTAAACAGTCCCATTGCCAATGCATGCACAGTCACGCATTTGGAGTTGTGTGATGTGTTGAGCACAGTTGGCGCATGGCTTCTGAAAATGTACCAGGTAATAGGTTTTGTGGTGTGGCTCGTTTTAACAGACTGGAATTTTTTTTAACAAAAGTGAAAACTTACGGAACTGCCTCCGTGTTTTCTTGTGCCTCAAGATAGTCTCTGACATGTCCAGAGGGCCCAAGACCTACATTTTACTCTGAAGGTATAAGTGAGACTGAAGTGGTGCGTAGGCTTGTCCTGAACGTCTGCACTGAGGTGAATCTCACTCCTTGTGGTTAATTATTTGAAAATGTAGCCCATAGGATTAACTTGCCCTATTAAGCAGATCAAGGTGCTAATGGCTATGAAAGGAATTAGAGCAGGAATGTTACAAGAAATCCCTCTGCTGAGCTTGGAAGGGCATCTATGAAAGGGAGTAGGTAGGACAGATGTTTGAACCAGCGCAGACCTCCAGTTGGGCAGTATAGCCGTCCGAAGGCAAAGAAGCCTAAAATTCAGGCTTGTGAGCTACCGAAAGATCCCAGAGAATCTGTAATGTCGTTGAAGGACTCAATTAACCATCTATATACAGTAGGCCCTCATTTTCAAAGTTAGCATTGTACACAATGGTACACAGCTATGTACGCTGTAACATTTAGTTACATATTCCTACCTTGTTCACACAAACACAGAGTGTGTGTGCAGATAAAGTATCTGTACTCACATGACTGGTTAGGCAGCTAATTAGCTGATGTGCATGCACAGTCTACTGATTTATGTGTGTGCATTGGCGGTCTTCACTTCTGTGTTAGGCTTACACACATGTATTTGTGCATCTTTGAAACTTGGTCCATTAGATCCCCAATTAGCTGTGTCGTGCTTGCTTTTCTTTTTCTGCATTTAGGCGGGGGTGGGGGGATGAATCTGCTTTTCCTATCACCATTCCTCAAATACTGGGTCTGACTCTCATGGAGGGGGAGGGATCTGACATGATTTCTGAACGGTTGAGGTCGGCAATACCTGAGACTTTACTTTTGTTCTTTAATGAAGTGAACCACCAGCTAAGAAGGAACATTTGGATTCAAAGTACTTGTTTGCTCTTTGGGTGAAAACACACAATAGGCAACAGCTTTAGAGGCATGAACAGCTCACTGGGGAACCCCCCCCCAACAGTGCAGAGTGTCCTTTGGGGCCTGCGATAGACCCCTGTGATTCTGGGCATCTGGAAGAGTCAGGGATACACTCAGATTGGATTATGGAGCAGTGTAGTTAAGGCTTCAACTAAATTTCTGTTGAAGGCTGAATTTTGCATCCTCTGAAATCCATAAAAACGGTCAAGTCAGTCTATACATTGGTAGGTATGGGGCTGGGATAGAGTTTATGGTGAAAATCTGAAGTCTATTGAGACAGCATCGTAAAAAGGAGGCATTTGCACAGTTGTAAATGTTTTTTAATTAGGACTGTCAAGCGATCAAATTAATCACAATTAATTGCATGATTAAACAATAATAGAATACCATTTATTTAAATATTTTTGGATGTTTTCTCCATTTTCAAATATACTGATTTCAATTACCACACAGAATACAAAATGTACAGTGCTCATTTTATACTTATTTTTGATTACAAGTATTTGCACTGTATAAAAACAAAAGAAATTGTATTTTTCAATTCACCTACTACAAGTGCTGTAGTGCAATCTCTTTATCATGAAAGTTGAACTTAGAAATGTAGAATTATGTAAAAAAAAACTGCATTCAAAAATAAAAATGTAAAATTTGGGAGCCTGCAAGTCCACTTAGTCCTACTTCTCGTTCAGCCAATTGCTCAGACAAACAAGTTTCTTTATATTTGCAGAAGATAATGCTGCCTGCTTCTTGTTTACAATGTCACTTGAAAGTGAGAACAGGCATTCTCATAGCACTGTTGTAGCCGATGATGCAAGATATTTACGTGCCAGATGCGCTAAAGAGTCATATGTCCCTCCATGCTTCAACCACCATTTCAGAGGACATGCGGCCATGCTTATGATGGCTTCTGCTCAATAACAGTCCAAAGCAGTGTGGACAACGCATGTTTCATTTTCATCTCAGTCAGATGCCACCAGCAGAAGGTTGATTTTCTTTTTTGGTGGTTCGGGCTCTGTAGTTTCTGCATCAGAATGTTGCTCTTAAGATTTCTGAAAGCGTTTCGCACCTCGTCCCTCTCAGATTTTGGACAGGACTTCAGATTCTTAAACCTTGGGTCGAGTGCTGTAGCTATCTTTAGAAATCTCACATTGGTACCTTCTTTGCATTTTGTCAAATCTGCAGTGAAAGTGTTCTTAAAATGAACATGTGCTGGGTCATTATCCGAGAATGCTATAACATGAAATATATGGCAGAATGCAGGTAAAACAGAACAGGGGACATACAATTTTCCCCCAAGGAGTTCAGTCTTAAATTTAATTACTGTATTTTTTTTTAACGAGCGTCATCAGCATGGAAGCATGTCCTCTGGAATGGTGGACGAAGCATAAAGGGGCCTATAAATGTTTAGCTTATCTGACACCTAAATACCTTGCAAAACCAGCTACAACAGTGCCATGCGAACGACTGTTCTCACTTTCAGGTAACATTGTACATAAGAAGTGGGCAGCATTAATCTCCCATAAATGTTAACAAACTTGTTTGTCTTAGCGACTGACTGAACAAGCAGTAGGACTGAGTGGACCTGTAGGCTCTGAAGTTTTACATTGTTTTGTTTTTGAGTGCAGTTATGTAACAAAAAAAATTACATTTGTAAGTTGCACTTTCAGGACAAAGAGATTGCACTACAGTACTTGTATGAAGTGAATTGAAAAATACTCTTTCCTTTGTTTATCATTTTTAAAGTTCAAATATTTGTAATAAAAAATAATATACACTTTGATTTCAGTTACAACACAGAATACTATGTGAAAATGTGGAAAAACATCCAAAATATGTAATACATTTCAATTGGTATTCTATTGTTTAACAGTGTGATTAAAACTGCCATTAATCATGATTAATTTTTTTAAGCATGATAAATTTTTGAGTTAATTGCATGAGTTAACTGCGATTAATTGACAGCCCTATTTTTAATTATTTTTTTGTTTGTGCAAAACTAAGCCTGTGGCAGGCGACATGACATTTATGCCACAGACTCCTTTTGCTGGGAGCTAGTGCCTGGCATGAAAAACAAGGTCTAAAATTTGAAAAGTTCTTCGACCTTCATTTTGGAATGACAGAGTTGGCTGCCCTAGTGCAGGTGACCCAGGAATGGACTGGCAGTAGTGCGCACCCACACTGCTTAGCTGATCTGAACTCCTGACACCGCTGTAGCTACCAGCACTTCCCACTTAGTCTAACAGGCAGCCTGGAGGTGATAGGGAATGGGGAACTGGTGCTGGTGTCTCAGGATCTCAGCTAAAAACTGGACTCCCGCTGCAGCTGCTCCAGACAGCAACCAGCTGCAGTTCACTGTCTGAGGGGCACAGTTGCGAGCGTAACTCCTGAGGCAGCTTCAGGGACAGGTCGCCCTTGGGGGGGCAGTGAGAGAGGGCGTTAGATCCCTGAGCCTTTCACAAAAGTGACTCATACAGCTGTAGATCACCCGCAGAGGGAGTGCTGGGCTGGCAATCACAGGTGCCTCCTCAGCCAAGCACTGCCTGGGACGTTTCTTGGTGGGGGCCAGCTAGGGTGACCAGGCAGCAAGTGTAAAAAATTGGGACGGGGGGAGGGAGAGGATAATAGGTGCCTATATAAGAAAAAGCCCCCCAAACTGGGACTGTCCCTATAAAATCAGGACATCTGGTCATCCTAGGGCCAGCACTGGGATCACAGCTGATATGGGGGCAGGGAGATTTTACCCTCTGGGACCCCTCACCTGTACGAGTCCTAGAGCGCGGAAACTGCCACGCTTCACAGGGTACCTTCTTCAGTGTTGGAGCTGCCCTCTGGTGTAGCCACCTGCTGCTTGCCCTCCCTGTCCACCACCCAACCTGCAGCTCTAGGGCATCCACGCATTGGGAGATTCCCCACCCTAGCAGCCTGAGGGGCATCTATCCATAGCCCCATGCTCCCCCCTCACCTCACCTTCCCCGCTGACATCCCCAACATCCCTATACAGTCCCTGCAGGAGGCAATCCCTGCCTGCCCAGTATGCCACTGGCCTGGAGGGAAGTGGATCCTTGCCTCTTCATCAGCACCTGTCTGAGCAGCCTCCTGGAGCTCCTCAGACTCCACCCCCTTGCTGGCAAACTTGATAGGTAGCTACTAGAGACACCTACGTGAAACTGCCTCCATTGGTTTGCATTGTGCACGCCCAGGGAAATGGGCAAAATGAACAGGCAGCAGAACGTTAAGTAGTACAAACTGGCCCCCACCATTCATGTTTACTAATCTAAGATGGTGTCAGGGATATGAATAAGGCACTGTTTGGGGTTGGAGAGCTTTCCAAGGTGACACTGTCCCTTTAAATCACTTTCCAGCTATAGCTAATCAGCTTTTTGTAGCTAAACCTGAACTTTTGCATGGCTACTACAACAAATAATCAGTAGTAAATTAGGGCAAACAGGCAACAACTGGAGAGACAGCAGCAGCAAACCTACCCTGTGCCTTTTGAGAAGATCTTCATTGAGCTCTCTGGTATCACCTGAAAATTGGGGGGGAGGAAGAGGGCAGAATAATTTGATAAAAACTCTTTTATGGTTACTGATAATAATTGAGCGATTCAAAACATTATGTACCACTAAATAATGTTTAACTTGGAGATAAGGCCAGGATCTTTCCAAGTATGCAGTATCCCTACATTGACACTAGGTGTTGCCCATGTACTTTAGAAGCAGAAAGCACATGATATTAGGAGAGTACCAGGCACATTGCATGCTGGCAAGGGTTTGGAGACTAATACCCTGTTTCCCCGAAAATAAGACAGTGTCTTATATTAATTTTTGCTCCCAAAGATGCGCTAGGTCTTATTTTCAGGGGATGTCTTATTTTTCAGAAATGAAAAATGCCTTATTATCGGTGGATGCCTTATTATCGGGGAGGTCTTATTATCGGGGGGATGCCTTATATTACAACGAGAGGCAAAACTGTAAGTAGGCCTTATTTTCGGAGGATGTCTTATTTTCGGGGAAACAGGGTAGTCACCTGAATACAAGGTATGTGGATGAGCTAGCACTATCTCTTAAAGGCCTGGTCTACACTAACCCCCCAATTCGAACTAAGGTACGCAACTTCAGCTACGTGAATAACGTAGCTGAAGTTCGAAGTACCTTAGTTCGAACTTACCTCGGTCCAGACGCGGCAGGCAGGCTCCCCCGTCGACTTCGCGGTACTCCTCTTCCCGAGCTGGAGTACCGCAGTCGACGGTGAGCACTTCCGGGTTCGACTTATCTCGTCCAGACAAGACGCGATAAGTCGAACCCAGAAGTTTGATTTGCTTGCCGCCGAACTACCGGGTAGTGTAGACCTACCCTTAGAAACACTCCAAGAAGCATTTCAAAAAGGCACGTTCCCTGACTCATTTTATTTGACACCTGTTTTTCTTGTATTTGGCAGACTAACCTAACCCCTTCAGAAATGTGAATCTTATCTACAGAGAGTACTTCTAAATTGTCATCTGAAAATATTTGCTAAATTGCTTAATAGATATATTGAAAGTAATCAGGGTGAGTTAAACTAAAATCAAACTAATATGACAAATGCAAACAAACAAAAACATAAGTACTCAAATAAGCATTCAGGTCTCCAAACAGTCCACTTAAGCCTTGCTCTGCCTTTCCCTTATCCTTCTTTGCGGTGTCATGATTTATTTAAGCCATAAACTCTTTGGATCAGGGAGAAAGTTTGTAGTTATGGCACTGACACAGGAGGTCTAGATGCAGTTCCTGGCTCTGGCACAGATTTCTTGTATGACTTTGGTCAAGTCACTTTCTCACTTTGTGTCTCAGTTTTCCTTCTTTAAAAAGGAGTTAATATTGCTTCAAGGATATACCCTTAAAGCTGTTCAGATACTAAATTGATAGCAGCTACATAAGTACCTAGATTGTGCTTAGCATATTTTAGCTGTTAAATAATAGATAAAAACCATCTGTATTTATGACAGGAAGTTTCACATGGGGTATTCAGTACTCTATTAAATGCAATGGACTCAGAAGGAAATTAATTACTAATGTGCAATATTTGGCCATTGATTTCTTTTGAATATAGGCAAAACCACTCCCCCACACCTTGTCAGTGAAATCTACACATTCAGTTTATCTGCTAAAAATTCCAAACATTTCCTCCCACTTCCCTTTTAAAGTCCTTTGGAGAGAATGGAACCACATGTGCTCTGGATTCCATCCTGACCCGCAGCAGGGGTCAGGCTGGCTGTTTCCCCATGAGACTGACTTAAAGACACCCCTGCCTTCCCACTCCCAACATGACAAGAAGCTCCTTCCACTCTGATCTCTCACCACCCAATCCCAGTCCTATCGATTTCCATGACAAGGAATACATTTTCTTCCTGATAAACTGAGATGTTTACACATGTGGCTATTTGTTTTGTTTTGATGTGGAGTGGTACAGGAGTGCATATCAAATGAAATCACAGTGGTGCCAAACACAGCCTGTCTGAGAACTGTAATTCTAGAATTACACCCTCAGGGATGCTCCAGGCCTCCTATATATAGTCTATAATATATGAATTTCTGCAACTAACAGGCAAAACACCTCTAATAGCTGCTCTCCCCGCCCCCAGCAGCAAATTGAAGCAGAGATATGGGGTCCATGTCTCTTGGCCTATGTTATTACCGCCTCATTGTTGGTTTGGATCTCAGACAGGAAACCATCGGGATGCGGGATGTCTTTTGGCCTCCTGATGCTGCAGGGCTAAAATCCTCCTTTCCTTCGCAGAGCAAATGGGAAGGAGTGTGATGGCTGGTCCCACTCAGGCCAGCTCCAGAATCACACAAACCTTCGGCCAAATCCCCCCTGTTAGCCCGAAGAAATAAGGAGGATGGGAAGTTTCTTTTGGGATTCTTGGGCTAAATTAATCTAATTAATGTTTACAAAATAGCATTTTAAAAAAAAATCACCTTCGCAAACGGCTTCATTGTGTTCATTTGGATTGGGCGAGTTTGTCGCTTTCTTTCTTGGAGCCGACAAACCTCCACCAGAAAAGCAAAGGTGTCCCTGTAAACCAGGTGTCCCGCGTGGGCTCCAGGGGCCAGGCTTAGGCACGGGGCCGGGGTTACCAAAGCAGCGAGGCACCTAAAGGTGCAGCTAGGAGCCCAGTGGGACTTTCAAAAGCCCCTAAGCAGGGGGGGGAGGGCAGTGACCTCCCCCAGGCACGTCTGACAATCCCACTGGCTCCAACTTTAGGGCCTAAAGACCTTTAAAGCCCGGCCCGGCTCGAACAGCCCCCACGTGCTGGGAGCGCGGGGGCCCCGGGCTGCCTGGGAGCGGCCCCTGCTAGCGGCACTGGGGTGAGCCGGGGGCCGCAGCCTGTATGCAAATGACCTACGTAATGCATGCAAATATCACCCCGCATTATGCCAACACAGGCCTCGGCCAGGTCAGTGAGCGGCTCGGCGGCGCGCGGCGGGCAGGTGGTTTGACTCCCCGCAGCGCGCGGCGGGCGGGCGGGGCCGCCATGGGTTGAGGCGAGCGGGCTCCCGTTACCGTAGCGACCGTTCGCCCCGCCCCGGCCTGCGCGGGGGCAGCTGGGGCTGAGGCGTCGGGGCTGTTGCCGGGCGACCGGGCGCTCGCTGGGGCCGGAGCCGCGAGTCTGGGGAGCGAGTGAGTGAAATGCCGCCTCCCGGCGCCAGCGGCTGGGACCCCCAGGACCCCCTCGGCGGGACCCCCCCCCCCCCCCCCGCCCCCCCCGGGACCCCCCCCCCCCCCCCCCCCCCCCCAGCCCCCCCGCCCGGGCCCTCCCCGGGACCCCCCCGCATCCCCCCGCCTGGGCCCCACCTGCATCCTCCGCCCACCCCGGACACCCCCCCGCCTGCATCCCCCCGCCCCCCAGCTAGGATTCTCCTACATCTCCCGGCCCTGGACTCCCCTCTGCATCCCCCCTCCCGGGAATTCCCTGCATCCCTCTGCCCCCTGCTAGAGACCCTCCCTGCATCCTCCCGGACCCCTTGAGACTCCCCCTGCATTCCTCGGACGGGCCTCCCCCCTGCATTCCCCATCCAGCCGGAACCCCCCCCCTACATCCCCTGACCAGGACACCCCCTGAATCCTCCGGCCGGGACCCCCAGCTGGGACCCCACCTGCATCCCCTAGGCTGGGACCCCCCCCCATCCTCCCACCCCCGCCCGGGCCCCCCCCCCGCATCTCCCCATTCCCCAACTGGGAGCCCCCAGGGCACCCCCTGCATCCCCCCACCCGGGATCCCCCTGCATCCGCTGGGCCCAAGTAGCTAAACAATATATGGGGTCTTGCTGGGTTGTTTCTGAGAGGAGGAGAAATTGATTATATGAAGCAGGTATTGCTTTGGTGCAAACCTGTGTATTTACAAAGAATGTACATAAAGTCCAATTTTTCTGACCACAGTAGGAACAAACAATAGCAGGGAGTTTCCTTGCTCACAGTTTCCAAGCCTGCCTCTCTAGCAAGTCCTGTGCCCCCAGGAGCTCTGTCCCTCTGCTTCCTCTGAGGGTTTCTCTCATTGTCTGCTGGCTTTCTGCCTCTCTCAGGCACACAGCTTGTCAAGTGCCTCTGTGGATTCACCAGTCCCAGGGAAACCCCTCAGACCATGCAGCTTAGCCGTACTCCGCTTCTCCAAGCCGCTCCTTGGGCAGTAGTTCCTATTGACTCCAGCTATTTTACATTAAAAATGGGCTTAATTGCTCCTCCCATTTAGCATGAAGGAAGGGGGGTTAGTACACCTATCAATTTTAACCAGGTCTGTGATTCAGGGAAGCCATTAATACCTTCTTCCAGCATAGCATCATTATTATTACTGGTATAATGCTACAGGTGTGCATGGTGCTTCATTTGTGTAATCCCCATACCAGGTTGGTGGTAAATCCTGCGTTTCAAGAGGATCATACCTTCCCTCTTCCTCCTCTGCTCTATTTGAACAAAGGAGAGAAGTTTCTAGTACTTGCAGAAGAGAAAGTTAAGGTGGAATTCCTGGCTTCCTCTACCCTGATATAACGCTGTCCTCGGGAGCCAAAAAAATCTGACCGTGTTATAGGTGAAACTGCGTTATATCAAACTTGCTTTGATCTGCTGGAGTGTTCAGCCCTGCTCCCCCCCGGAGCATTGCTTTACCGCATTATATCCTAATTCTTGTTATATCAGGTCGCGTTATATCGGGGTAGCGATGTATTCCCAGCAGGAAATGAACAGCTGCCACTCTTAATACAGTTTTCTTTAATGAGAGCTAATGTATTGGGGGGGGGGGGGGAAGGGAAGGGAGTGGTAAAGAAAACTTTCCCACCACTACTAGAGGTGAAGATTTTGAATTTTTTCCAAGATAGGACATCTCTTGTTATAGTGAAACTGATTTATAAATTGCTATGTATTTCTCCTGAAGGGTAATAGTGCAGAATTGAAATCCGACTCTTCTTCTCCCTTAGTTTTAACTTTTAAAATAAATTTGTAGGGTTTCCAGTTCTTGTGCTGTCTCCACTCTGGTAAATCCATGGAAAACAGAACAATTTGAATTTGCGTAGGACTGGGGTTCTTAACTGTGTTATATTTGCAGTACCAAAACTATAGACACTTTTCTCTTTCCACCTCATTTCTTTTGTGTCCATATTTCAGATGTCTTGAAGCTGGCTAGGTGGAGTGCTGGAAGTGAGACAAAGGCTGTGGTCTGAGGGAGTGAAAAGAATGCTGTTTGCTTTATGCGGTCCTGCTCACACCTCCACAGAACTGATGGGTGGGGAGGAGGTTACACCAAAAAACATAGTGCCCCTGAATGCATAGAGCCCTGCAAATCTGCGGATATCCGCTTTATATCTGTGGACCATGTTTGTGGATCGCAGATCGATGCGGATACAAATTTTGTATCTGCACAGGGATCTATGAATGCATTCCAGCTCTATTCAGTTCCCTCCGGGCTCTTGGCAGCCACAGCGCCTGCTGCAAGGGAGTTTGAGTGAGTTAATATCAATTAGCTACCGGTGATGACTCATTAATTTATTTATGTAATCCCTGCTGAGGTTTGGGTAGGAGAGAAATATGTTGCCATGGCCTCAGTCTTGTTCCTCCTCTTGTCCAACACCTCCCCGCCATCAGATCCTAATATCTGTGGACCTGCCAAGGGTGGTCTTCTGGTGGATCAGGAGATAAATAATGTAGGTGTGGTGGTCTGCCCCTCAACCCCCCTGCCCTTGATCTTCTTGAGGAGGAAGGGGGAGGCTCTTAATAGTTACATAATTTAATTAGAATAATTCCAAAAGTCCTATACAAATGTATCTGACTGATAAAGAAGAGGAAAGATTTGGAGAGGAAGAAAATTGTAAAATTAGAGGTACACGTAGCCCCTCCACTTTCTACAACTCTCTCTTTTCCTCCTGAAACTATTGGATATGTCTTTCAGCTAAACACATTCTCAAAATGCTTTGATGCTCACTCACTGCTTTTGTATGTAATGTAAAAACCAGATTAGTATCTGCCCTATTATTTTAATACAGTTTGTTACAAACATTTTTCTTTTCTTTTTTTGAGATAGTTGGTTAATATCTGGGCATTTTAAATTCTACAACAAAATGGATGTAGATTTGTAATACCCTCCTTTGTTTTACTTTAAAAATTATGTATGTTTCATTTTTAGGTAACTATGTCTAAGAAGCTGTCGTTGCCTTCTTTAACTACATCATCATCCTCTGTAAATGGCAGAAACAATGAATATACAAGTGCAGAACTTCCTGCTTCAATCACTAATACCAGTAAGCTGAGGGAAAGACTAGTTTGTATGGCTCCAAAACAGATAGCAGCAAATCCTCAAGGTCTTAAATTCATACATAGCACAAAATCGCAAGAAAGAACAAGAAAGAGACAGCAAGCCATAAAACTGGAACCTTTGGTATGTTTAAGAGAAATACGATATTTAAACTGATCTGTAAATGGGAGCTATTATATTCACAGTATAATAAAATTTTGTCCCAAAGTCATTAACTGTAGTAAGATGTATATGCCAATTCTTCTAAAAAACTAGAAATGTAGGCCCAGATCCTCAGCTGATGCAAACTTGTAGCTTAACTGAAGTCCCTGGCACTGTAGTGATTTACACCAGCTGAGGGTCTGACCTGCAGTTTTTCATATAGGTAATATTAAGTAATACATGAAGCACAACAGCTTTCTTTAGTTTTTTTTTTTTTTTTTTTTTGAAAGAACATCTTCAGCTAATTAAAATGCTGATTAGCAAAGGTATTTTCAGTCCAAGTTTATATGCTGAGAGGAAGAACCAGGACACCAGAAAAAGCTAATTTCCACACAGTCCCCATTTGGTGTTGCAGGCAGAGGAACATTGTGACATCATAGGTAACTCTGCTAGTCATCACTCACTCACTCCAGTTCAATTACATACTTTAACCCCATTGTTTGAGTCAGCAAATGAAACTGCAGGTCAGGACTGAGTTGGTGGGTACAGGGGGCTCAGGATTGGAATAGCAGGTCTGCTTCTGGTCAGGAGCTCTATACGCTGCATAGGCATGAGGCTGCAGATTTGTTTCATGGCTCCCTCCACACTATACCTGGCTCAGGCAAGATCATTGACGTTTGCCCAGTCAACAGTTCCAGTTCATCTAAACGGTGCCCATTTGGGGCTGCAGTGAAACTCTTCTGCCTACAGCAGGAAACGGGCAGTCAAGGGGAGAGATGACCAAGACAGGCAGCAGTTTTAGGGTTAGGGTTTAAAGGTACGGTTAGGGATAGTGGAGAATATGAATGCTGACCGGCTAAGTTACTTCTCATGTCACAGTGGTACTACTCAGGGTTCTCTGCCTGCGGCACCAAATTGATACTGTCAAGGGGAAGTTGTTATTGATATGAAATTGATAAAACAATGAAGAGGAGGAGTGGTTTAGGTGAATGAACAATACATTTTAGCTTTAGTGTCAGTATCCTGTAACACTGCACATTCACGTTCCTGCCATTCCTACCACCTGCCAGCGCAGCAGCGAAGCACGCAACTCTCTGATATAAGACTATGCAATTTTACTTTTGGATTCCTTTCCTTCAAATTAATCGTTAACTTCCTCTATTTTTTGTATTTTTTTCCTCCCCCAAGCCTGTGCTAAAGGTATATCAGCATCATAAACAGCCTGAATACATCTATCAAAAGAACAGAGAGCGTTTATTAGCTTGTGGATTACTGCAGCCTTCTCCCTCAGCAGATAAAAGAAAACGGTCTGCTTCCATGGAACCGATGGCATCCTATGCTCTTTTAGCTGAGCTTCCAGAGCATGTAAGAGAAAAGCAGATATTGAATAGTGACCCTGATCATGAACTGTTACGGACCCCCACTCCTGTACTTCTCATTCTGTTGAAATCAGTGGAGTTTCTGTGTAAGGAAGGAGTGCAGCCTTTTAACGTGAGATAATTACATTGGCCCAGGTTGATCCTTTCAGAGAAATCTGTGGGAGATAGCCTCAGGGAGAGGGAGACAAGTTTTCCTTTGAAGGGGCTGCGAGAGACCCTATGGAGTTTGAAAAGGTGAAGGCTCCCAGCCCCACAGGTCTCCAGGGATGACAACTCTGCTCTTCCCTCCCCCATCCCCTTCCAGAACTTACAAAGATGGGAGCTGCCTGCCTTTAGCCATGGAAATCTGTCTGACCCACAAGGAGCAGTGTCATGGAGCTTGGCCAGTCCCATGTTATGACTCCACAGCCCTTCATTGTACTTTTGAGATTACTTGAAAACTCAAGAAAGGGTGATCACTTTTGGCCAGTCTTCATCAGGATGAAAAGAACCGGTATATAGAACAGTGCTAGTAAGGTAGAGGCAGCAAACTCTGACACAGGCTTTAACAATGAGAAAAAATACTTGTATTTCTTCTGTTCATGGCTTTGCCCTTACAAGCATCTTTATTGAGAGCTATATCCGACAATAGCCTGGATATTCCTTTTCTTAATGGATTGCTTCCTTCTTTTCTTTCCCCCCAAATTCATTTCCCTGGGCTCTGATTTTATATTTAAATATTAATTTTGCAATTGCTAATATCCTTGAATTAAGAAAGTTATAAAAGGGCATTGTCATGACATAAGGATATTTTGCCATGTCTGATGTATTTTTTCTGTAAACTGATAATCTAATTTTGCTTTTATTTTAAGGTACAGCAGCAAAGCCCCAGTAAGGTACTAACTCCTACTCCTCCCAAACAGCTCCGTACTGCTCTAAAGCCAAGTGCCTGTAAACCTTCCACCTCTCCACCTTCTTATGTTTTTAATGAAACAGAAGATGTAATTAAAGCTAACATTACAGATCCTCTGAAAATCATTAAAATAATATGTGAAAACAAAAATCTTGGATTCCTGTACATGACTCCAGCAGTTCCTAAGTCATCCATTAAATACGATACTTTTAATTTGAAGTGAGTTATTTTTTTCAAGCTGTTTATTCAGATTATGCATCGAAACTTATTGTTAAAGTTTATAATGAGCAGGGTTGATGTATTATCTACTTTTTAATGCTGGCTAATTGTCTTGTGTTTAATTTTCCCCTTTATATTTTACCATTTAATTCTTTGAAAATAGTTGATATTGGAACTGTTACTTTTTAAGAAAGTTGCTTCATATTTTTAATATAACTATAATTGGATATAAAAAGAAAGTAGGACTATATTCTTTAGAGGTTATCAATATAACATGAAGTGTGCTAGATAAAGAGATGAGCACCTGTTTCAGGAGTGTTGTCAAGCACAAGGCCAAGAAATGCACATCTTAATGACAATCTGGCTGCAGAGTATGAGTGATGTATTGGTCCAGGTAAATTGGTATATACCTGCCGAGGATCTAGTCCTTTATCTGGTACCAGTAATATGGTAGATACAAGGAAACTATTAAGGACGAGAACAGCCATCTTGCCACAAATAGTATCTCCTGTTAATCACAGAGAGGGTACTTCCTCCAGTAAAGCTAATAAAGGCACCATGAGTTGGAAGAAATTTCAAGAGGTGCCAGATCATCTGACTAAAGGCAGAAAGATTGAGACACAAGCAAAAACAGAGTCAGAAGGAGATAGATAAAACAATAGAGGAGAAAGTTGGGTCAAACCACTGCGCTAATGGTAATATTTTAATTTCTGGATTCTTTGGCTCCTTGTGCTAACGTTACTATGGAGTAGGGTGACCAGATGTCCTGATTTTATAGGGACAGTCCCGATGTTTGAGGCTTTTTCTCATATAGAAGCCTATTACCCCCGTCCCGATTTTTCACACTTGCTGTCTGGTCACCCTACTATGGAGGCAGGCCACTGTACCTCAGGTGTGATGGGAGAGCTTTATATTATTCTGCAGAAATCCTTTTGGCTGATTTTAAAGAATGCTATTGAAAAACTTGGAAAAGGAGTCATGTGCTGTTCTTCTCAGTAGGATGGTGGCTGTGATGCTGAATCTGAACTGAAACATTGATGGATTGCCCTTTAATACTCTGGTCTGAAACTAAATGATGCTGCAACATCCCTAACCTCTCACCAGAAGTTGGGAATTAAAAAAAACAAAGAACTCACTAACCTGTGTGCTGCCTAGAGAATTGATGCTAAATTAAGCAAACGTTCTAATTCCAGTTTCAGATCACTGAATCCACAGAATTCTGAGCATGTAAGAATGTACTGAACGCAATGTCCATGTGACAAAATCATCTTGGGGCCATATCAAAACATGTCCAGACCAATTGGCCACATTTGTTTAACTCTTTAGATGCCATACTCACTGCTGACCTAGGTCTTGGACCATCCATCCCATAAATAAATGCATCATGGGTGTGTGTTGAAAATGTGATGTTACTGTGGCATTCACAATGTTGTTGAGGCCTTTCTGTGAGGAAATGAACGTCTCTTGAGTAATAAGTGAATGATGTTGCACTGTTAGTGGCTAAGTGATCATTGGGCTTGGGAAAAGACTAGAGTTAAAGCCAGAGACTACAGAGCTTGCTATCCAGCCAAACCTCTAGGGCATACATAATTCATCTCCCACTACACAAGTGGGATTGTGGAGGATGAAATGGACCTCCCTTGTCAGTCTGAAGGCAGGGTACAAGGCTGAAGACTAGACGATTTATGGCTACATTTCGAGGACTCGGTCCTGCAAGGTGTTGAGCATGCTTTTCCAATCCAGAAAAGCACTTTCGTATGTACTTATTTTAAGCATGTGCATAGCCCTATTAAAGTAAAAGGGACTATCAGTTGATCAGAGTTAAGGTCCCATGCTGATTAGTGATGTCATAAGTGCTGCAGCCTTAGCTGCTGCTCTCTCTTTGCCTCTTGGAGAGTTACTCCAGTTTTAAAGTGATGTTACAGTGGAGAATCAGGCCCTAAAAGTGGGAGCTGAAAAGACAACTGAGAAGAGATTTTTGGCTCCTGCTGCAGCTTGTGGCACGATGCAGTCACAAAGCCATCTTAATGGGCCTACCTCCTTAGGTTTTTTTCTAGATTTTACTGGAGATCAGTGAATTCATTTGTATCCTATTAAAATCAACTTTGCATTTATTTTTAGAATCGTAAACTATGACTGCATCAACAAAAATGACTACTACACCATTAGCCAGAAAGCAGTTATCCACACATGTGATGGAGAAGTTGAATTCATGCAGCTAGATCGCTGGGAGCAGGAATATCTGTATCACAAAACATTTACTAAGATTCCCATATTTGCTATCTTTTGCAAATTGAAGTCATTTACAGAGTGGAGGAAAAATGTCCGTGCCAAGAAAATCAGTGCGTGCCGTAAAGCTTTGCAGGAGAACTTGTTCATCATTAATGCTGTACGTATTTGCTAATGATGGTATTTCTGAAGGAAGTAGAAAGCTAATGTCATTGCTAAAATAGGGATGTGTCCTCTCAAATGGAGTTCTGGCCTAACGTATTTTCAGCTAGTAGGAATCCTGTACTGTCTTACCAAACATAAAATCAGATACTAATGTGATTTTCAAAAAGTCGTAAATCTAAGCCTTTGTTTGGATTTTAATTTGTAAATATCTCTTGATAAACTATTCTTATTATTTGGCAGTCCTTGCGGCCTGCAGTGCTTAATGTTCAAGAAATGTGTTACCGAATCAGTGACATGGGGCTTTGTCGTATTGAGAAAGGTTACACGTACACCCTGGAGGAATTTAGAAGCACTCAGTTCAAACAACTGGATGAGGTGAGCTGTTTTCATTGGTTCCAAGTTCCCGACATGTTCTTTTAGAGATTAGGTTTACATGGTTCTTTATGCGTACTATCATTTTCAGGTGGCAAGCCGTCTAGCAGAGTTCAGGGAGCTAGCGAAAGAAGTTGTTAGAAGTGCTTGTCGAACTGCCCTGCTTGAATCTGGATTCACTCCTGATGATTATTTTTATGGACCAGGCAGTACAGGTATGAAAAGAAACTAAACATTTAGGAAATGACTGCAGGACATGTGGATCTTTACTGTGCATTTTCTCCTATATGCCGGGCCACTGAACTGTTTCTTGAATGAGTCTAGTATTTTCCCCTTAATCTGGTAGGCATGGGGTTATAATTTTGAATATGTAGTCTATTGTGGAAAAGGTGCATCTTTTAGGATTCTCTTCTTCCATGTCTATTTATAGTCCATTTGATAATAAATAATGTCTAACAATTCCCATAAGAGGCCACCTCAAAAACTATAATGTTAGCATCCAGCTTTGACTGTTTGGGTTAGGCCTCCATAAACAATTGATTCATAGATTCTTATGATTCATAGATTCTAGGACTGGAAGGGACCTCTAGAGGTCATCGAGTCCAGTCCCCTGCCCTCATGGCAGGACCAAATACCGTCTAGACCATCCCTGACAGACATTTATCTAACCTACTCTTAAATATCTCCAGAGATGGAGATTCCACAACCTCCCTAGGCAGTTTATTCCAGTGTTTAACCACCCTGACAGGAACTTTTTCCTAATGTCCAACCTAAAGCTCCCTTGCTGCAGTTTAAGCCCATTGCTTCTTGTTCTATCCTTAGAGGCTAAGGTGAACAAGTTTTCTCCCTCCTCCTTATGACACCCTTTTAAATACCTGAAAACTGCTATCATGTCCCCTCTCAGTCTTCTCTTTTCCAGAACTTGCGTTCTGTTCAAAATGAGGAGGAACACGGGCTCATTCTGATCTCCAGTGGCAGGAAGTTCTATAGCTGAACCTTAACCCCGTGAGCCCGAGTCAGCTGACTTTGGCCAGCCACGGCCATGCCACGGGCCTTTTGTTCCAGTGTAAATATACCCTGAGTGCGCTGCACCACTAAAATATGTGCTTAATTGTAGCATATGACTAGTCCCATTGAAGTCAATAGGGCTACGGACATGCTTAGATACTTTACTGGATTGGAGCCTAAATCAAGAAGAGAACCATAACAATCAGTCATATACATATTTTCCACTTTGACCTCCATTAGATCCCAGTATGTAAACTGATAAAGGTGCACTCAGGATTTTATTAATAGGCTCATAAGTTTTAAACCCAAATGTGTGAGTAATTTTTTAAAAAGCAAAAACTATTTTAAAAGGACTACTTGTTTAAATGCTATGCATATTGCCAAAACCTCAGCTGATGCAAATCAGTGTTGCTCCATTGGCTTCCACAGCATTATACTGGTTTACACCAGTTAAGGATCTTGCCCATACTGTAAAATATTTTTTGTAAAAAAAATTTGTTTACTTGTCTATAATGTATATATTTTAAATTATTTAATTAGAAAAGAATAAGAAGTCTGAAGTACTTGTTGAAATGCTCTCCATTTGCTGCTGCTGACATTGCTACTTCAGGATGTTTAAGGGATGTTCTTTGGCTTGTTACTGTAAGGTTTTAAATTTAGTGGTGGGGTATGGCAGTTGATTGGATCTCCTTGCTATCTTCTGCTCCTCATTACCTCTGGAGCTGCTTGGGCCCAGTTGTCATAGAGCTACCCAGAAATCTGCAGTGTACATTTAAATATTTATGTTCGCTATACCTTGTTTGTGTTACCTAAACAGACGGAACTGGGCCCCAGCGAGTCTAACGCTGGTCCTGCTTGGCAGCCCCCCTGAAACCTGTTCGCAGTCCCCCAGAGGGCCCCGGACCCGTGGTTGAGAACCACTGATCTACAGGGTTTGGGAATTGAGCTCTCTGCTTTCTTTGCAGGGGTTGGGATGAAGGGGGGATTTCCTATGAACCCTTCCATCGGGGAATTTCTGCGCAGTTTCCCTGGTGGAGTTTCTTGGGTACTGTGCTGTATTTTTCCTCCCCCCGCCCCCCAAAATGCCCTTTGCTTTTGACTCAACTCAGACTGAATTGTTTTAGTAATAGTTTTATGTAACTGTAGAATTTTCAGTTACACATGCTGTTGTATTTGCAATATTTTCATTAACGTGTTTGCATATCTTCCATACAGAACAGGTAACTATGGTAACTGGATTAGCTGCTTCAAGTCTCCTTGTTGTTCCTCATTATGAAAGAGAACTTTATGGAGAAACAGCTGAGAAAATGACCTACACAGAACAGGCCAACAAAAGGTCTCATTGTAGAAGGTTAACATGGTTAGTGTCTGTAGCAAAAGTTGTTCTTATGCTTTCGTCTCACATAATCACATAAAAGTTAAAATTATACAATGCAGTGTTCCTTACAAACAATGCATTAGTATATGTTGGACTGATCATAAGCAAATAATAACTGCATACCAGATCAAGTCTATCAGTTCTTCTAATATATGGAAGGACCAAGTATCAAATGCTTCAGTGCATGTTGTTGGTGCTTAATAAATAACATCTCAAATAATATAATCATAAGAGCCAGATTAAAAAAAAAAAGGCAAAAAACCTCACAAGGCATCCAGCCACTATTGCAGTGCTGTAAATAGGATGGGGAGTGGAAATCTGTCCTGATTCCTACAGGCAATCATCTTAGGTTTCACTTTTACAATCAAATTCTAGAGTTGCCTGACAAAACTATCAGTTTTTGTAAATGCCACTTTTAGCATTTATGTCAGTGCTGTTCGGTGACTCAGCTAATAAGGGCTGATCCTTGAGAAAAAGTTAAGATGTCTTAAGAAGTTAATAAAAAGCCCAGTTATACTGCCTGACTTTGAGAGATTCCTATTTTTTGTTATGGCAGAACATCCCTGCAGTTGAGGCTCTGTTGCTGAATTCACATAATAACATTTGTTTCTTGAAGTAACATTCCATTTTTCTAGATGAAACCAAGTTATCACTTGTGTAAATACTGCTGGACCAGATTTGCCAGTACATTCCATCAGCTTTCCGCGAGTGTGGCGATACAAAACCTAAACCCAGAGCAGCACAAAGCAGCTCCAATGCACTGGTGAATCTGGCTCACTCATCTTTGTCATAAGCTCTTTCGAGTTTGATATGAAATGTGAAGTAATTCAGAGTTTGGTCTATTATTTGTTCTGAAAGTCTATCACAAAACCATCTCTCAAAGTTCTTTTCTTCTGTATATTTATGCATGCTGTGCATATTAGAGTACAGATATTTTTCTGCTTTCTGTTGGAGAATTGTTGGCCCAAATCCTGAAATCCTTACTCATTTTTTACTCTGTCTTTACACAGGCAAAAAAGTTCCAGTAAGGTTAATAGGAATTTTGCCTGAGTAAGGAATGAGTGAGGACTTTAGGAATCGGCTCTTTGAAAGTATAATATACAGTACACCTTTCCGTAAAAATCAAACGCTCTTATCACAGAGACTTGTATTCACAGAAAGTGACAAAGTATTGCGCTTCCTTCTTCTGTCCCTCAAGCTTTATCCGTCTTGCTGACTACCTAATAGTGAACACTATGCATGTCCTGGCAGTAAAATCAGTCACTACTCTTTTGAACTACCTTTCTTATAAGTTGAAAAGGACACCTGCTGCAGATGTCATACAGAAGTGGAATACAGAGGAAAAAATTGAAGTCTCTGAAAAAAAGGTAATTGTGTTTCAATGAAAACTGAGGCCAAGTTTTTTAAAAATGAGTGCATAAAATCCCTTTAGTCCATAATGAGGCATATAAATAAATGGCGTGATTTCAAAAGTGCTGAGTACTCAGCAAGACCAATGACTGCAATCTTAGCCTACATGTAGCATAGTTTTCTGTTTATAAGTTGGTTTAAAAATGAAGCTTAGAGGAAATTTTTGTTAGGAAAGTTTAAATTCTTGCATTATTCTCATTAAGAGGTGAATCTATGCTGATTATCATTTTCTTAGAAAGAGCTTCAACTTCCATTGTCCTGCAAAAGTTACTGTTAGTAAAGTAGTGCACTGTTAGTGTAATCTATGGCTGCTATAGTATTTACAGTGCAGTAAAGAAACAAAAATTACACGTTTGTAATCCTACTTTCCCTCCCCATCCCATTTGCAAGCAATATGTGCCAAATTGGCCTTTGCAAAGAAACTTCTATTTAAATTCCTAGACCTGGAAAAATTCCTGTATATCTGAATTGAGATCTCAGACTTTAAATGGGATTTCTCTTCTTCCAGACTTTTTCTTTAGTGCCCCGTTTACCCTTTAATATATTCACAAATTCTCGGCCTTTGATATGGTACCAAGGAGCAAAAGCATGCACTTACATGTATATATGGAGGCAAATTTCTGATCTGTGCAAGGGTTGCAAAAATTGCTGCTATCTGACAAAGGCTTGATTCTGATCTTGCTTACCACAGTTTTACACTGATGTAATTCTATTGACTTTGACAGAGTTAATCTTTATTTATACCCAATTGAATTGAGATCAGAAGAATCTGTCTTTGCAAGTTTGTTCACAAAGAGTTTAAGGCCTGGTTTGGCTCCCGTTGAAGTAATGGACATTTTGCCTTTGATTTCAGTGAATCCAGGATTGGCCCCTGACATTTATTTGTTGTATCAGACTTTTTCATTCTTCTTTTGTCTGCTTAAAAGAAATGTGCAGGGTCATAGAGAAAAAGTGATGTTTATTTTTCAACCAAGATTTTTAAAAATGTCCTGATCTTTTGAAATTTGTATTGTTTTGGTTTCGTTGTTTCAGGCTGTGTCAGGGACTGCAGGGCAGGATGAAGAAGAATCATTTCTGCCCATGTTTCTTACAGAGTTAATTTTGGAGATCCATGCATTGTTGTTTGCACCATCTTTGGATGACTTCCAGGTCTGTTGTAAGAAAGTATCAATTTATCTTTTCCTTGCATGTTTAAATCAATTTCACTGAACAGAAATGTCAGGATTGTGGGCCAGATTCATTGGTTTGCCCCGCTTGTTTTTATGGAGTCCAGAGACACAAAGCAGCTGCAAATCTTGTTTTGTTGCCTGGTCACTAGAGTGGTGCAAAATAGCTATAGCATCCTAGTGAATCCATCCCTGTATGTTTGGGGTCCATGGCGCTCTCGCTATGAAAATGGAACTGATTGTGTGCTTTGAATCTCAAAGATACCTGTATGCATTAGGGATTCATCCCACACTCACAGGTGACATCTCACATTTGTACATACTCTCTACCTGATCATCTCCCCCTGCTGCCCTTTGGAATACAGACCGCTGCCTAATACAGTAGCCACTCAGGGGATGTCTACACTGCAGCTGGGAGTGAGCCTCCCAGCCCAGGTAGACAAACGTGGGCTTGTGGAGCTCACAGTAGTGCACTAAAAAAGAGCTGTGTGAACACTGCAGCACTGGCAGAGGCTTGGATCCCGTGGGTAGGATGGGCTTGAACTTGGGTGGCTAGCCCAGGTCTCTGCAAGTGTCTCAACCTGCACATAGCTATTTTTAATGCAGTAGCACAAGCCGGCTACCTGGGCTAACTGAGTTCGCATAGCTTTCGTCAGCTCTTCCTCCACATCCAATGGTGCAACAGTGATATTCTGCATCAGCTGTCGGTGGGAACAAGCTCTTCTCTACAAGAAGAGTGTCTTCTGGCTCCTACTGTATCTTTTGTAGTGGGGAATGATGGTTTCCTCTGGGTTCTCCCTGTTTGCTCTTCCGATGAGGCTCCATCTAGTATCTTATCTGGCAAGAGCAGTATTTAGCAGGTTGCCTCTCCACTACTCCCCATTCCTGCTGGTCTGGAAGTGAGACATATTGATAGTCTGCCGTAGACCTTTGCATGCATATGAATGCACTATATTTTGGAAATGTTTCACACCTAATTTGTTTCACAATTCAGAAGGATTCAAAGGGTGTTAATGATGTTTTCTTTGTCTAACAGGAAGGTATTGCAGATATTATTAATCAGTTTCAGGCAACTGTGTTGTCTATTGCTAATCTTGTACCTGATCAATACTTTGATGCCTTTACTCGTCCTATTATTAATAACAAAATTGAAGAAAAGACTTGTGGTGAAGGACCAAGTTTATCAACCATGTTTAAAGATGATAAGCATTTGCAAGCTATCATCCAGCAAATAAAGGTATCAAACAGTTTCAATTTCAGATTTGATTTTTTTTGTTAAACATTAATTAATCAATACCACTGTGTGCCAAGTCTCTTCTGAAGGTACTGCCCCTAGGGATGGCTAAGGCTGATACAACAGGACCGTTTGCATGCCTATCCAATCTTTGCTGAAACTGGGCTAATAGACACCAGTTATATTCATGGGCACCTGTCCACAAGGAAATGGACTGACACTACCAAATATTTTCAACCAGGTCACCAAACTGACCTTAGATGGCAATGAATTTGATTCACCATTGATCTGAGTTAGATGCAGACTGGCGACCTAGAGATAAAAGACCACTATTCCATTACCAATCCACTGAACCTTACAGTTCCTCCAGAAATTTTCTTTTAAAGTACCAAAAAAGAAGAGTCAATGTATCACGTAGAATTGTTTTCATTTCTTCTATTAGTTTGCTCCAAGCAAATTCTTATGTACAATGACGTTTTTGTGTAACATTTAGGAAACTGTGTATTCAGCATTTGAAGCAGCCAACTTATATGCAGACACTTTTGAACAGTTTCGGTTATTTTTCAAAGAAAATGAAAGTCTGGATTTGGAAGCTCTGAAGCAGCAGGAACATGGTGAGTTGTCTTTTTCTCTAATTTTTAACTAAGATTCTTGCAGATAGTAATATTTCATTGTTTGTTTTCTGTGTTATTGCAGCAAATATCTGCGGTATTTACTCTGGATTTGGTTATAAATGTTCTCTAAACCAATTTCCAGCGGAGTAGTGCGTTAGTCATGGGTTCAAATATTTATTTACTCTCACACAAAATAATCTATGACTATGTGTGCACACAAGATAACAATGGAATGAACTCCATTTATATCTGCAACAGTGGAAAAAGCTGTACTGAAGCCCCAATCCTGCAACTGGATCTGCACAGGTGGCCTCTGTGGAATCCTTTTAAGTCAGTGCTGTTCCATGCAGGGGTCTATGTGCATCTGATTGTGGGATCTGAGCCTTAGTTTGCACTTTTTGAGTTCTTATCTGTTCTGTCAGGACTACTCTGAACATCGATAGGCACAAAGCTGTTTTTACTCCGCTCCCATTTTCTTCTCTGCTCTTCTGTGCCAGCAGTGAAAGGGGTTGTCAGGGATAGGCACATATGAGCCCATCTGAATTTTGAATTCTTTCTCAAGTGATTGTCTACATGCATTCCACTGATAGTGAGCATGCACCCCATGCATGTGAGATCAGCTTCTTTTGGCCAACAGTGGGCCCCTTGCCATCTTTGTGCCTCCTGTAGTAGGGTCCTTGGTGGGCTGGGTGGCCTAGGGTTAGGGTCCACTCAGTCATGGGATAGTGGTAGGCGAGCGTGGGCCCATCCAAGCCACCTGACTCTGACCCAGGGCCCTAGGAGTGTCAGTAGCATTGACCCGTGGAGCGGGGAGTGGAGCTTCTGAGTTACCCTCCCTGGGTCACTTCCTACCACTGCTCCTTCTGCTTCTGGTCCCAAATAAAGAAAAATCAAAAGGAAACCAAACCATCAGCCCCAACGGGGCTCAGCATACAGTCCTGGTGCTTCTGGGAGGCATCTCTAGCCCCTTTTGGCAGGAAGCTACAGGGTAGGTCTGTACTCCTCTCCAACCTCCCACCTTGTGAGACAGTTGCTCCCTTTTCAACCCTGCCTCCAGTTGGAGCATGCGCTGCAGGATTGGAGGGGCAGGGCTAGATGGGCCCAGTACTGTCCTTTAATGCCTCCCATCCCAGTGTGTTGTGTGTATACCCCATCACGCACTACAAGGCATAAAGTGCTAAGTGGGCCAAACCATCCTTCAGTTCCTTGTTACCACCTTTGGCAGTCAGATGAACACCTGCAGTGTCCTCCTGCTTCTCTGCTCCTCACTAGCATTTGTTAGGCTAGGTCTACACTACGGGGGGGTGGGGGAATCGACCTAAGATACGCAACTTCAGCTACGCAAATAGCGTAGCGGAAGTTGCGTATTTTAGGTCGACTTACCTGGCTGTGAGGATGGCGGCGAGTCGACCGCTGCCGCTCCCCCGTCGACTCCGGTCCGCCTCTCGCTGCGGTGGAGTTCCGGAGTCGACGGCAGAGCAATCAGGGATCGATTTTATCGTGTCTACAGTAGACGTGATAAATCGATCCCCGATAGATCGATCACTACCCGCCGATCCGGCGGGTAGTGAAGACGTGCCCTTAGTAGGTAATCTTATTCCTTAGTTAGTTGTTACTTCATACAGTTAGTTCTTTGCCTGTTAGCTATAAAACTTTGTATATAGAAAAAATAAATATGTCTTAGTTAGTTTAAAGGGCAGGTCTACATGGCTGGGGGAGAGGGGAAACCAGCAGTAGCTCGTGCACACTGGCTACTTGCACCAGCTGCCTGCATGGACGCTCTTACTGCACATGAAAAGTGTCTTTGTGCACAGTATCTTGATGCCCTTTGGGCGTGTGTTAAACTAAACTGCCCAAGAGCACTCTTAATGCACAGTAGGAATGTTATATGGGGTGTTAGTGCAGAGTAGCTAGTGTGCTTTTAATTGGCACCCTAGCTTACTGCACACTAATTTCCCCATGTAGACAAGCCCTTAGTCTTTAAACTAGACTAGGGTTACCATTCGTCCGGATTTACCCGGACATGTCCTCCTTTTGTGTGCTAAAAATAGCGTCCGGGGGGAATTTGTAAAGCACTCACAATGTCCGGGATTTCCCCCTCCCCCGGCAGAGCGAGCGGCTGGGAGGGCTGCAGGAAAGTCCCGGGCTGGACTCCGGAGCAGCTTCCTCCTCCCACCCCCCCCTCCCTGCATTCTGAGCCGGCCGGCAGCTCCTCCTCCTGCAGCCCGCTCCGGCAGCCCTGTGCAGGGCCAGGGACCGGGTTTTGTGTTGTGCAGGGGAGCTCAGCCATGTGTCCGGCTGGCACAGAGCCCAACACCCTGTTCTGAGCAGCAGGGTAAGGGGGGGCAGGAGAAGGGACTGGGAGGTTCTGGAGGGGGCAGTCAAGAAACGGGGGGGGGGGCTTTTGGAGGAGAGTGGAGAAAGTTTTGGGCAGTCAGGGTACAGGTAGGGGGTATGGTCCTGGGGGGCAGTTGGGGGGGGTCTTAGGAGGGGGCAGTTAGGGGACAAGGAACAGGGAGTCTTAGGTAGGGGGTGGGGTTCTGGAGGGCAGTTAGGAGCAGGGGTCCCAGGAGGGGGCAGTCAGGGGACAAGGAGCGGGG
>NC_048303.1:123685201-123725186 GCF_013100865.1 Trachemys scripta elegans
GGTTGGGAGTTCTGGGGGGAGCTGTCAGGGGGTGGGGAGTGGTTGGATGGGGCGTGGGAGTCCCAGGGGTCTGTCTGGGGGTGGGGGTGTGGATAAGGGTTGGGGCAGTCAGGGGACAAGAGGCAGGGAGGCTTAGATAGGGAGTGGAGTCCTGGGGGGCAGTTAGGGGCAGGGGTCCCAGGAGGGGGCAGTCAGGGGACAAGGAACGGGGGGAGGGTTGGAGGTTCTGGGGGGGCGGGAAGTGGGAGGGGCGGGGCTAGGGCGGGGCTCCTCCCGTCCTCTTTTTTGCTTGCTGAAATATGGTAACCCTAATCCTCTGACAAACGCAGAAAGGACAGGCCAGGGTACAGGGCCCCTTCTCTGGTGCACCAGACTTCTGACTCATCTCAGGCTCAACCATTCAAGGGCGAAAACTTGAAAAGGCCCCTCTGGCACTAAGTACTGAATACTAAGAGAGTTACAGCAGTATACACTAAGCCTGCAGCTCGCGTTTCTCTCAGTACCTGTTCTTCAGCCCCAACCTCAATACCCCGCATCTCGGTACCTTGAGCACTTCCATACTGGTCACTTTGAAACCATGTTCCATATTACTCAGTGCATCAGTACCTGCTGTCCTGAAAGGGGTACAATAGTCTGGAAAGGTTGAGAGCCACTGATCTAATGCCTTAAAATCCTTCCAACATTCAGACCTCAAAAGGATCCATCTACCCAGGGTGCATGCTCTTCTGATGTTTCAAGCTGACATTTGTGGTTTCAGAAGTGTTGATGCCAAAAGGAGCTCTGATACAGTACTGTCTCATAGAGCGGTGGGCCTGGTGTACAGTCAGATAGTGCTTTGGCATTTTGAGTATTTCAGTGTTTCTCCGGTGTGCTAGGCAGGTACTGATGTTTACCTGCACCATGCAAGGGCCACTGCCTCCAGCTACAGTGCACCTTTGTCCCTCCAGTAGATGGTTTCTTCCCTCGGACCCGGCACAGCCTCTCCCTACCCACTGCCCTTTCATAAACCAGAGTAGGTCCCCATTCCCTTTATGTTTATTTACTCAGTGAGGACAAGTGTCACACCTTTAAAAAGAAAAAGTTAATCAAACTTTATAGAACTTAAATTTCAAAAGGCTTGGTTTTAGCTTTGGGCGAAGGTTGTTTTATCCAAATTGAATGGTCTGTGTCTATCTCTTAAAACTGAACCTTAGAGTTGAAACACTGACACATAGCTCTGTCTGTAGTTTCAGTACATTGTTCTATTGAATAGCAGATGTTTGCATTGGTTTCTGTTTAGATGATCAGAGTTCTAGATATGTTTTGTTCTGTTTACAACTCTGTAATACAATTGTGCATACACTTTTGATAAAGCATTTTTCAGACAAAGTGTCAGTTGTTATTTTTAGTTTGACACTGTCATTATAATACACAGGTGTTGATTTCTTTGCGGAACAACTGGAGAAATATCACAGAGAACACAAAGATGCTTTGGCTATAAAGCAGAAAAGAAATTTAGGCTTGTTGCTTATAGATGCTAGAAAACTGAAAGAAAAATTAATACCATCACCAAAGCGCTGCTTGGAGGTAAGTCTACAGGCAATATAGCAAGAATTTATTCCATTTCAGTTTTGCTAAGGTCAGTGACTGCCCAGTGATGCAACTGGACAAGCTGGCCAGTTCCTTTTGTTTAAAGTTCTACTGTTGTTTATATTCTAGTATAAAAAATGTTATGACATCTCCAGCAATATCATGGATTCATCCTGTTTTTAAACTCAGTTCATACACTAACTTCACAGGTACATTGCAACATCCTTTAAGATGTACTGCAAAATATTACAATGTGGTATCTTGATTGTAAAGTGGAGTATCTTGCCATGAGCACACAGTGCCAGTGCTTTGGGATCTGTATTGGCTGCCTGTTTGTTATAGGATCAAGTTTAAAAAAATTATCTGCTCTGAAAAAGGCCTGGCACCTCCCTAACTGAGAGAGTTCACCTCTCCCTATGACATACTGCCACAGTTGAGATCAGTGGAGGGTCTCGAGCTGGACTCCGTTGGTTAAAAAGAAAGGAGCATTCTCCATGAGGGCTCTTCATCTTTAGAACTCACTGCCATCCTGGCCAACTTAGCATGAATTTATTGACTTTTCACCTCTAGCTTTAAGAATATTTTACACAATCTAGTATTTCCCTTTGCTTTCTAGGTCATTAATGATATGCTTCCAGTTATTGGGAAGAAAAAAGTGACTGACATTATAGCTGAGGCACAAGATGCCAAATTTAAACTTGAGTTTCTCCCATCCACAACTACAGAATATGTGAATAGCCTGATATTCCTTGATGAAATTCAGGAACGAGTAAGTACATTCTGTCTTTCCGGAGATGGGGGGAGGGGGCACTGCCTTAGGAATCTGAGAGTATATTTTATATATGTAGTTTATTGAAAAAGGTGGGTAAGGAAGACTATGTATTCACATGCTGCAGACCCCCGCAAAAGTAAAAAATAAGGTTTGTACATTATCATTTCTCAGTGGAGCATCACTAGAAATTATAAGACTGGATCAGAGTTAATATCAAACTTGTGTTATATTTTTTTGCTTATACGCAGTCAGTTCATTAGTCAGGAATGGACTACTGAGCTCACCACTCCCATCACAGAGATGTCTCCTATCACATCACAGAGACAGCACAGTGGTGAGGAGTTTGGGTGCCACATTTCCCTCTTTATAAAATTGGGAACTGTGTCTCAAGCCCAGTGTTATGGTAGAAGCAGCTCAAGAAGAGAAGAGCTCTCTCTGCTCAGTTTGCTGTTGAATGGCTTTGGTCACTGGCTATGTCTGGAGTTCTTTTCCCTCCTCCTCACTCCTCTCCTGGCAGGCTCATGATGCACAGAGCTTAGTGGAGGATGTGACTAGAGAAAACAAGCATAGCAGGGCCACTATCTATGAGTATCCTCCTCCTCTAGCAGTGGGATACTATCTGGCAGCCCCTCCAGCTTCTGAGACTGATGATTTTCTGTGCTGACACTGCATAGTGGTAACTCTTACATGTAGAGCCTTTTCAGATGCTCCTCTTGTCAATGGCCAAAGTCCTTGGACAACTAGTTCACCTTCCCAGGTTCAGTCCCTTAGCCTTTAAAAAGGTGGTGCAAGATCAGAAATCTGACACAGGAAAGGTCCTAGTTAGCAGGATCAAGTTGATATGCCTCCCTTTTAGGCTAGGGTGCACAAATAGAATTTCACTTGTGCCATGGGAAGTATTCGTACACAGTACAGGAAGAGGAACCTAATGATATCAGCTGCTTCTGTGCAGAGTATGATCAATGGCCAGGCCAATTGGCTTAGTCATCAGACACTCTCCCCTAGACAGGGTGACGGTGTTGAACAGCAAATGCTTCAGTTGGTCTTCCTGGAGTGGGGGGATCCACAGATTGACTCAAATGGCAACAAAAGTGGTATCTCTTCTGCTCCAGGGAATGGGAAAGCAAGGCATGGAAGATAGATGCCTTCTCCTTTAGTCTGTCCTTGTTAGTGTTTATTGTCATCAAAGACCTCCTGGTGCCAGGAACACATGTGCTGCCATGACCAAGGCATAGTTTAATTGACAGTCTAAAACTTGGAAGAATGAATTGTGAATTTGGTCATCCCAACAAGCTGGAGAATGTTCTCTTTCAGACTATGGGAGACTCTACATCCAAGATTTGTTACCATATCTTCAGAACCTGATGTATTGTATGCAACATGGCCTCAGTGCTAAATCAGTTTCAGCCAAGTCCTATATTTGGTTCTTGTTCAATCAATACATTAAGAATCCAAGTGGCTATATTAGGAGCTCTCATGATTCCTTCAGAAGAGAGACACTAATTTCTCATCCTCCTGTGCTCAGATTTACGTATGCTGTGACAAAAAGCTGTCCTTCTATCCAAACACCCATTGGCAGTCAGAAGTTGTTCTTGGATTAGCTGATGCAACAGTCATTTGAACTGTGGAATACAACCTCAGTGTTTTTTTCCTCTTCTTTTAAAGTAGCTTTTCTTATACCAGTCACCTCTGTGAGAAGGAACAGTATTTTAATGTCTGATTAGTCATGGCAACGTGGTCCTACAGACAATCTTGGAATTCCTTTCTAAAGTTGTCCCTTATCAACTGCACCAAGAGATTTCTTTTTCATCCTTTTTGTACAAATCTTTCTTACCTCACTGAGATAAGATGGCAGCTTCTGGACATGTTGTTAGTTGTTTCAGGGTCAGAAGCATTGGAAGTTGTCTGCTGGGCTTGTGATGCAGTTTACCAAGCATATGTAGGGGGAAGTTGTGATATTAGAAATCCTTGGCAGTGAGCTGCCACTGCATGCTCATGGGTGGTGTGGCCAAACTAATAGTCCATTCCAGACTAGAGGATTTCCTTTTATGAGGAGACAACTTCACAGGTAAGGACAAACCTGCCTGTTTTCATTTTCAAAATGTTTCTAATTACTGCCAGCTGAAAAATGTGTACTTATTGCATTCACAGGTGGTGACTGCTGTATAAAAGATTGAACTACATTTTCAATTTTTAATCTCCCTTTCTCAGCTGCTAATAACTTTCTCAAATTCCTTTTAGACTGAAATTTCACACTTTTAGTAGCAGCAAAATCCATCTTCTCCAGAACATCCAGAAATAGACTGACTTGCAACCAGCAAAATAAAGCAAACTGAGAGAGTAACTATATGTGCCACTGCCTAATATTTTGGTATCAAAACTCTCTATAATGGAATAAAATGGTACCATAACATACTGTATGCTAAGGAAGGGTACATAGAAGAAGATGCCACAAGTCCAACCAAACATTTCTGTCTTCTCCAGCAGCCTGGACATACTCTATTTTCAAACAGTAGTGCTATAAGAAACGAAAAAATTCAGGGACATGATTAACCTGTTAATTTTAATCACATAAAAAGATAATCTTTGGCTAGGACTTGTTTTCTTCCCCCTATTAAAATTATTTTACTGTAATAACCATATTTTGATACGGTCAGCAATGTAACTAAGATTAAATAATGGTAAGGATTACTTACGAAAACATGGTTGATTCACAATAGTTGAAGTATGACTATTTTTGCAGATTGAAAGCCTTGAAGAAGAAGGAAATGTGGTAACTCAGATGTATCAGCTTATTGAACAGTACCAAGTACCGACACCTCCTGAAGATTTTGCTCTTTTTGCAACTCTGAAACCATCCATTGTTGCGGTTCGCAATGCAATTGACAAATCAGTGGGTGAAAGAGATTCCAGCATTACCAAATTTTGTCAACATTTAGACCAAGATGTTGTAGAGCTAAATGAGGAAGTGAAAGAAGTGAAACAGCAAGCCCAGGTTTGCAAAGAGCAGTTTACATTATTTTTATACTGTACATAATTTCTGCAATTGTGTTTTATTAAAACAAGACAACTGAGCAGTAATAAGGGCTATAAAGTTATCAACAGTCTATTCAACAATGTGAAGTAAGGTGTGATCTGTAATCCGATGCCAATGCTCACATTTTAAATTGTGCTGTATGAGTTGAAGGGTTGCACAGTATTTCTGAGGGCAGGATTTGGCCTTATGGATCTAAACATATAGGACCAAATTGTATCTTCTGCACCTAAACAGAGCAGATCTTATCACAGTGGGTCTCTCAGGGACTGGAGGGATGAAGTCCTTCTCCCCAACCTATCTCAGAGCTTCAGCAATGTCCCCCATACGTACTGCCTCTGCATGTGATGGGGTTCATCAGCTTGGCTCTGGCTCCTTCACCTTTCTGCCCTCGGACCCCACTTGGAGTCCCAAAATCCTCATCTTCCTACTACTGGCAAGGGAACCACACCAGTTCCATTGTAACCAGGGTGCTGTGGATAGAGGGGCAGGATTTGATCTGTAATGCTTAAACATATTTTGAAATGTACATGTTTTTAAAAGTGAGAAGTAATTCTTTTGCTCTACTCTGCGTTAAATAGGCCTCAACTGGAGTATTGTGTCCAGTTCTGGGTGCCACATTTCAGGAAAGATGTGGACAAATTGGAGAAAGTCCAGAGAAGAGCAACAAAAATAAAAACATGATCTATCAGGGAAGATTGAAAAAATTGGGTTTGTTTAGTCTGTAGAAGAGAAGACTGAGAGGGACATTATAACAGTTTTCAAATACATAAAAGGTTGTTACAAGGAGGAGGGAGAAAAATTGTTCTTCTTAACCTCTGAGGATAGGACAGGAAACAATGGGCTAAAATTGCAGCAAGGGAGGTTTAGGCTGGACATTACGAAAAACTTCCTAACTGTCAGGGTGGTTAAGCACTGGAATAAATTGCCTAGGGAGGTTGTGGAATCTCCAGCATTGGAGATTTTTAAGAGCAGGTTAGACAAACACCTGTCAGGAATGGTCTAGATAATACTTAGTCCTGCCATGAGGCAGGGGACTGGACTAGATGAGCTCTCGAGGTCCCTTCCAATCCTGTGATTCTATGATTCCATGATTATGGATATAAAAGGGACCATGACTTGCCTGACTGCAGGTTTTCCTCACAGATGTTGCCATAAGCAATCAGGTCCTGGAAAGATGCTCTTAATGTGTAGCTCTAGCCATGGCATAGTGAGGTTCCATGATCTATTCAGTTAGGGAGCTAACCTTCACCAAGTGATGGCAAATTGAAGATGGCGGGAAGAGAATATATTTTTCATTTATAAAGAGAAGAGATTTGATCTGGAATCTTTGATACTGGATAACTTTTCCATACCTATTTACATTGGTCATTTAAAATAGATTAAATCTCATCACACATACATTATGCTGTACATTTGAATATTGAAATATTGGTTGTATATGTTACTGAGTTTAAAACTTATTTCCATTAGCCTGGAATATAGGATGTTTATCTCAACCTGGACTAAAAGCTAAATTTAACAAACCAACAAAAAGTTGTTTTTGCTAAACAGGACCCACAGATTTTGGATATTGCAGCTGACCAAGCCAAAGTCAAACAAACTCTAACAGACTTGCAAACCATTCTAGATGAGCTACAGAAACGGGCCTTCCAGTATAAATCCTACCAGAAGAATTTTAAGGTAATTTTTCCCCAGCTCTTTGCTGGTCTTTTATGAAACCTGAATTGAACTGTATTTTTTGCAGTGTTAAACAAATGTTTCTGAATAGCAAAACTTTGTAAAGCCAATGCCCTGGCTAGTGTCTTTTTGGAAATAGGTATTTCTTGCCCAAACCTGCTCATGCACAAGTGAAGGCTGGATTGAGGCTCCTTTGAAAAATTGTGTGCGATGTCCTAATTAAACCAATGGATTTTGTAATCTTTGTAAGCATTTTAAAGAGGGGTAAGTAGCACTAGTGTGCTGTTGGAAAGAACAGTCTTTTTTGGAAGATGTCCATTTGCTAGTTACTAACCTAATGCCATCTTTGGGTAGCACCTGGATCCTCATAATATTTAGGTGGCCACAATACCATCTGAAAACATGGGCAGTTGAGTTATCATAAATTTGCTTTTGTTATGGGTGATAAATTGAATTATTGCAATCTGTTATAGGGAGAGAGCTCCTCTACCTGTAATTAAAGGGAATGTCACTGATCCTTCTCAGGACTGGGTATACTATGGAAATCAAACCGAGCTGTTCCAGCTGCCTAAAGCATATCTTTGTTTAGTGTTGAATATTCAGCACAGATGGAGAGAGCTGTTTTAATGCAATGTATGTGCCTTGGCAGTTTTTCACAGAACTGACTAAAAATTATTCAATAGACTGCAACGTTTACCGACTGCAGTAGATAAAAGGAGTCAAGACAACTGCATGGAGTTCACAATAATTTCATATCTTTTGCACAAAAGTATTTAAGAAGAAATGTGGTTTAGAACAGATTATTTGCTCCTAAAGCAATATGATAAATTGGTATCCCCACTCCGTCCCCAATGTTAACTGTAGAATTTGGCAAATGTGAAGTGGGTATTTTTAAAAATATACAGTAGATTGTTTTATAAGAAGTTTTTAAAATGATTTTTTAAATTTCTCTTTTAAGGTGGAAATTTCAAAATTTGATGCTTTGGAGGAAGTTAGTGCAGAACTGAAACTCAAACAGCTGCTTTGGGATTCTTGTTCTGAATGGGAAATACTCCAAACAGAATGGATGGAGGTAAATTAAATGCTCTGATTCCTAAATGACCAAGTATAAAAATGATGTATAATACAGTTTATAATATAAAATTCTAGTTTATAATATGTAGGAAAAAATACTGTTTCTTTTATTTTTCCAAAATAGCATTATAGATTTTTGCATCACAGAGCTTTAAAAGATTACTATGCAGCTAATATTTTTGTAAGTTATTCCAGGGGTTATGCTTCTTGAATTGCTCTATATATTATCTTGTGAGTATTGTGAAGCAAATTGTAAAGTTTGAATAACATGGCAGGAATTTTGTAGATAAGTTTTATTCTAACCATTTAGAACAAACATTTGGGTTTTGAAGGCTACTTAATCTTTCTGTGTCACTATGGATATCTGCAGTTACTAAGGCTACTAAAGTAGAAAAAGAAAAACAAAACAGGATAAAAATAGTCTGCCCTTAGATAAAGTTTCACTTTCCTTCATTTGGCTTTCTTCAGGCTTCTCTTCAAAATATACATGAGTTACTCCCAGGGGAATTCTTTGCTACTGCACGTGCGCAGAATTAATGTCCCTCGCAGATTTCTTTGCTTCCCCACAGAAAAATGACTTTCTCATGCGTCCCTCCCCAGCAGTATGTTTCAGGTGTCCAGGGCAGCCAGCAGAGAGGTAAATGATTGTGGGGCAGGAGACAGGACTGGGGAAAAACTGGCTGGTGTCTCCTACCCTGCACCAGGCTCAGCTGCTAGTCCCGGCTGGGCTGGGGAGGACGGGACTTCCTCTTCCCCTGCATGGCATCCGGGGCCGTGTCAGACACACCTCCAGATTTCTCCCGCAGCTGTAGGACGCACCGCAACCCTCCCCCCCGCCACACACACACTTCCTGCACCCATCGCTCCTCAGCTGCAGGGGGAGGAATCCCTGTACAGGGAGCTGCTCCCCCATCCACCCAACCCCCGGGCCTCCATATCCCTCATATCCAGACCCTCCCACCAAGCCTCAGGCCCCTGCACCCAGAACCCCCCCCCCAATGAGCCTCACTCCCCCTGCACCTGGACCACCCCAACGAGCCACCTGCACCTCGATCCCCACCCCACTGAGCCCCACTCCCCCAGCAACTGCCCCCTCCACTGAGCCCCCCTACCCCCACACCCCTTCCGAGTCCTATCCCCCCACGTCCCCCATGCTGCTCCCCAACCACCTTCACCTGGACCCCCCCTGCAGAGTCCCATTACCATTGCACTCTCCAACAAGCCCATGTGCATCCAGATCCCCCCGCACCTGGATCCCCCACTGAGCTTCCCGCACCTAGATTGCTCCACACAGAACCCTCTCAACCCACACCTGGATCTCCCCATGCTAAGCCCCTCCACACTTGGATCCTGCCTTGCTGAGCCTGCCTGCCCACACCTGGCGCATCTGGCAAGGTGGGGCAGGCCCAGTCCTTGCGCTGTGTCAGGGTTGGGTGCAGCCTCTCCGCTGAGTCCGTGTCCCAGGGTGGGGAGCTGCACAGTGATCTCCCACCTCTGTGCAGACAGTAGCCTGTGCTCCCCAATGCCATGCTGGAGCCTCCACATTTATTTGACAAATACAATTTGCAGAACTTGACAGAATTTTAAAATATAGTACACAGAATTTTTAATTTTTTGGTGCAGAATGCCTCCAGGAGTAATGAGTTGGACCTTGCAGTGGTCAGATGACACCGCAAAGCATGAGTTTTGATTACTCATGTCTTGGCCAACAAAACAGCTAATATTCTTCTGGGTTGTAAAATTCTTTCACCTCCTCTTCACATCCAGCTATAGTTTTGGACATTCTGATTGCCTGCAGTAGTAATTTCCACAGGATGACTGCATGATTTGTGAAGAAATTTTTGTTTTATATTTACTTGCCAATAATTTAAACATCTCACTGATACCTTCTGTGTTCTAACCACCAATTGTCTCTATAATAATATCCATAGATTGGAAATTGTTTATGGCCAGGGCCATCTTTTCATTAGATGATGTACAGAGCCTGGCACACTGGGGTCCTGCACAATGGCTCTAGGTGCTCCTGCAGTACATATAAATCAATAAATAATATTATTATGAGACAGCATATAAAGCCTCAGTCATTATAGTAATGCCCCATTCTTGTGTGTGGGTTCCCAGTGCTGTATTGGTGGGAACTGCCATGACTTCAGAGGTTTAGGGCGGCCAGCACCTCCCCTCCAACGGATGGGCTGTTCTCTTCCTGTTGAGGAGATGAACTAGCCCTTAGTGCCTCTAGCTGTCAGTTCCTGTTTCCCTGCTGACTGGAAGAGGGGCTCCCTATCACTGCTGCTGCAGCTGCATTAGTCAGAAAAATCAACATTTTATCTGCTTTGTGCTGATTTTTATGAGTGTTTCCTCAAGGTATATAGTAATGTATGCAGCTATCTTAGATTCTGTCAGTGAAAACTAACAAAATAAATGGAGAAGAGAGGTTGATTTTGTGCTGTGCGAGGTGTCTCAATACTAGTGTTTTGTAATTTCTTCCTCCCCCACTACTTTTAGTCTTTTCTGCTCGTTTAGATCAAATTTGGCTCCATTTGTGCCCTCCTATAAAATATTGAGGTGTGTTTCCTATTGTATATCAGGCTGCCATACACCCTAAGTGGGAGCCTTCTTCCACCAGAGCATAGAGGGATTCCGCATCTGAAAGGTATATGGTACATCTCACCCTACCTCTTGTCATGGTATGGTAGTTGGTGTCATGGTGTATTTACTTGCTGTATATTAATTACCTACTAGATGTCTGTGTGTGCTGTATAGAGATTTAGACAAGGCTTGGTCCCTGGTGAAAACAAGGCAGACAATGCTGGGACTTGAGTTGTGTGGAAACCTGTTTGTGTTTGTACTTTGTTGTTGTGCAGTTGTTTAAGAAAGACTGTGGTCATTCCATATATTGTGGCTAGGATGACCAGATAGCAAGTGTGAAAAATCAGGACAGGAGGTGGGAAGTAATAGGTACCTATATAAGAAAAAGCCCCAAAATTCGGGACTGTCCCTATCTGGTCACCCTAATTGTGGCAGTGGAAGACTGCAGGCATCAAAAGTGCCAGCTTTGCCTATTATCAAACCACAGTAGAGCCTTTTCTTTTTAATTTGCAAAATTCACTGAGTCTCCCTATCATTAGTGTTCTATTGTAGTACCTTTCTTTTACCTGTGTTTAATGGATTACGTGTATATAATAGTGCCTTGCTTTAGAATATATTGCCTTTTGAAGCCTTTGAGTGCCCAAGGATTGCAGGATCTGACCATATACTGTAACTGTTGGACACAGTGTGTGTCAGATTTTGCTATCCTTACTTATGCTGAGTAGTGCCTTACTGTATGAGTAGTGCCATTGATTGCAGTGATTTCTTTGTGGAGTAAGGTACTATTCAAAGTGAATGTGACCATTAATTAATATATTTTCTCTGTTTGGTTTCCACAGTGTAAATTTGATAGCTTGGATCCAGAATACCTGAATTCTCAGGTTTCCAAGTACGCCAAATTTGTGAATCAATTGGAAAAGGGTTTGCCACCCAATAATATAGTGCCCCGGCTCAAGGGGAATGTGGAGAAGATGAGAGAAAAGGTAAAATAGCTACTTGAAATTCACTTTCCAAAAAGCTTTTTAGAAAAACATAAAGTTAAAATATACTATTTATTTTTCAATAAACTTCAAAGATTCCCTCATTTTATATAACTCGTCCAGAGGCAAAATGGAAAAGGAGTGAAAAAACAAAAAACTGAAAACTTCAGTTTTTGAAAACTAAACGATTTTGTTTTTTGCCAAAAATTTCAAACAAAAAGAAACTGGGGGGAAAAGGATCATTTGTTTCTAAAAATAATTAAATAAAATTTTTGATCAAAAGTCTTTTACAAGTTCTACTTACAAGCTCTATTTAAAAGATGGTGCTTTGAGAGAGCTCTAGGGTTGTAAAATACATGAATGAAAAATAAATATATTGTTTGTTTTATTTTTCCAGCTTCCAGTTATCACAGACCTAAGAAACCCCTTTTTGAAACCCAGGCACTGGGCAGTTTTGGAGCAAATAGTTAATGCACCACTGGTGGATGTGGAATACCCATTATCTTTGGCTCGACTGGTTGAGCTCAGTGCTTTTGAATTTTCTCAAGAAATTCAGGATGTTTCTGGACAAGCTTCTGGAGAAGCTTCCTTAGAGACCATTCTCAAAAAGGTAACTTTTACAAACAAACGTTTGTCTTTGTTTTTGACAATGTGCTGAAAACGACCTTTTTACGGATGACTAAGAAAGAATGTGTCTCTCAATATATAAGTATATAAGTACTTATATAAGTATATACACGGTATATAAGTACCACATTAATGGTAAGTAGAATTTTTATATTTGAGCGAAATATAAAGCAGAAATACATTCTGTCATAATAGACCTCTGCCCTTCCAAGGAGCATGTTCTTGGGGGCTTACAAAGGCAGAGACTGATGCTGCAGGTGCACTGCCCACAGAACTGTCCTTGGCAGAGAATGTTGGGCCCACAGAACGTTCTGTGCCTTTTCGGCTGCCTCTCCAGTAGCACATACCCCTTGATGTCAGCAAGTCTGTGCTGAAGTCATGTTTTGGCTTGAAGAGTCTCTAGGCAAGTTGACATTATTGTAAACAGACAAAAACCATGCTTTGTTTATTATAGTTTTATGCAAAATAAGAAAAAGGTTGATGCTTGTTAAATGGAAAAGGACAAAGTCAGCAGAGATTTTTTCCCTTTTTCTTCTGAGAAGAGAGAACAAACACCACAAAGTAAAACAATCATTTGACAGTGTCTGTTTAGCCCCATGCATCTGAAGAATTGGGTGTTTTACCCATGAAAGCTTATGCCCAAATAAATCTGTTAGTCTTTAAGATGCCACTGGACTCCTCGTTGTTGTTGGGTTTTTTTTAGGTGAAAGGGCAGTTTTTTCATTATTTGGAATTAGACTTTCTACACTTTACTTTGTAAAACCTAAATGTTTTAGTATTGTAAGTAGATTTACAAGGTTTATAATTTTCTCAACCAGGTGGAGGATTCTTGGAAAACAACTGAATTCATTGTTCTTCCTCATCGTGATTCTAAAGATGTTTTTATCCTTGGTGGTACAGATGACATTCAGGTAAGTCACTGCTTGTACTTAATAGACAGCTGAGAAAAGTTCAAGTGAAACTAGCAAAAATTCAGATGAAACTAGCAGTGGCAGGTTACATTTATAAAATTCTGGCAATGACCTGGTAATGATCTATGTTGATGGAACATTTTATATTATTTTAAACAATGTATAAACAAAATATAAATTCACATTTTTTTTGCTTATCCATTTAATAACAAAATCTTTTCTCAAGAGAGTTTGTAATTTTTCATAAACATTCAGTTCTTCTTCGAGTGCTTGCTCATATCGATTCCAGTTAGGTGTGCGCGCGCTGTGTGCACGATCGTCAGAGAATTTTCTACCCTAGCAACACCCGGTGGGTCGGCTGGGGAGCCCCCTGGAGTGGCGCCTTCATGGCACTGGATATATACCCCAGCCGACCCACCGCCCCCTCAGTTCCTTCTTACCGCCCGTGACGGTCGTTGGAACTGTGGAGCGTGGCATAGCTGTCCTCCGCTCTCCCTAGCTTTCCTTGTTAGTTATTGTTGTAGTTAGTTTTTAGTTATAGATTTAGTATAGCTTAGTAGTTTAATAGCTGTTACAGAGTAGTTATAAGTAGTTAGCGGGGGTAAGGGGGTTTTTATCTCCCTCTTTCCCCCCGGCGTGCAGCCGGGCTCACGCCTAAGGCTCCTGGCTTTAAACCATGCACGACCTGCGCTAAGCCTATGCCAACGGAAGACCCCCACGATTCTTGTCTAAGGTGTTTAGGGGAGTCTCACCAGACCGATAAGTGCAGGATCTGCAAGGCTTTTCGGCCCAGGACCAAAAAGGAGCGGGACTTTCGTCTTAAACAGCTCCTTATGGAGGCGGCACTTAGCCCAGATCCTCCTTCGGCACGCCAAGCTCCGGCATCAAACGCCTCGGTGCGCAGCGCCCCAGCGACAGCCTTGGGTACTGCACCTCGAGGAGATGCGGATAAGACCCCACGGCACCGTCCTCCATCGGCAATGCGTCCACCACAAGCCCCTCGGCGCCGTTCCCTGTCTCCGGGTCACAAGAGACCCTGTAAAACACAGGAGACTGCCACGCACCAGCAGGCACCGGCGCCCCCCACAGTGGCTGCGGAGTCGCATCCGGCATCGGAACGTCCGAGGTTACAGGCGCCGTCATCGACACCATTGACTCCGACACCGGTAGTAGGGCCATTGAGTCCGGTGCGGACTGGCTCCCTGCCCGGTTCCGTTTTTGAGCCGTATCTCCTGTCTACGCCGGAGACGTTTGCGATAGTGAGAGACCTCATTGCCCTCACGGAACGGGCACCGTCTCAGACCGCGGCACCGCATCCGCTCCGCACAGTGCAATCCAGGGGCAAGCCTGCCCTGCTACGCCCTCCATCTCTGAGTGTGGATTCTCGGCACCGCTCCCGATCTAGGAGCAGGTCCCGACGCCACTCGCAGTCCTGGCACCGGTCTTCATCACGGCGCCGGTCGTACTCACGGCCCAGCTCTTCCTCCCGGCACCGGTCCACCTTTCGGCACCGACCCGAGCATCGGTACCGCTCAGAGTCCCGATGCAGTTCCCAGCACCAGTATGAGCGCTGATCCCGTTCGAGAGGCCGCTCCCGACACCGATTCTACAGACGGTCTTCTTCACAATCCAGATCTGGATCCCGGTACCGGCCATCAGCACCGTTCTCGCTCCCGGTTCCGCTCCCCGGCACCGCGCAGAGACTGCTGTCCCGTGGACCGGCACCGTTTGGCACCGTTCCAGGAGGAACCAGGGCAATCATGCTCGGCATCGCCCTGGCCCTCAAGATCTGCGTCTCGCTCTTCTGAAGGTGCCTCCCACTCAGCTATCCTGCTCAGGGTCAGGCAGCGGACGACCTGGGCCATTGGCAGGATGGGGCAGAGGACCCTAGACAGGACCCTGCACATTGGTCTTTCTGGACCCCATGGGCATATCACCAGGCACAAGGGGTTCCACCAGCGGCCTCTCGCTCGGCACACTCAGAGCCCAGGGTACCGGAGGCCACCATTACCCGTCCTCCCCCAGAGGGTACTGAGGCTCCTGTGCCAATGCCCACGCAGGCCCCAGACCCCGGTACAGGGGATCCTGGACATGAGGGACCCTCGGACTCAGACCCACCTCTGGATCCTTTACCCCCTGAGGCATCTTCCTCATCTTCCCCAGATGAGGCGGTGGCGGGCACGACAACCTCGGGCCCACCCCCGATAGACCTCCGTGTCCACCAAGACCTGTTACGTAGGGTGGCACGGAACATGGATCTACAGGCAGAGGAGATTGTGGAAGTGGAGGACCCGGTGGTGAGCATCCTCTCTGTTGATGCCCCATCCCGGGTGGCGTTGCCCATCATTCGCACGATCCAGGCTAACGCCAACACCATATGGGAAACCCCTGCCTCCATCCCACCCACTGCCAGAGGGGCAGAGAGGAAATACTTTGTCCCCTCTAAAGACCATGAGTATCTCTACACCCACCCTCAGCCGTGTTCACTAGTGGTCTCCTCAGTGAACGCAAGAGAGTGCCATGGTCAACAGGCGGCAGCGCCCAAATCGAAGGACGCCAAGCGGTTCGATTTGTTTGGAAGCAAGATCTACTCAGCAGGGGCTCTGCAGCTCATAGCCGCAAACCAACAGGCGCTCTTGAGCCGCTACGATTACAACTCATGGAACTCCATGGGTAAATTTAAGGAGTTGGTCCCGCAGGACTCGAGAGAGGAGTTTGGGGCCCTAGTAGACGAAGGTAAAAAGGTCACTAGACAGCAGACTCTGCCGCTAGAACACTGGTGTCAGGTATAGCCATGAGACGCATTTTCTGGCTCCAGGTATCTGGTTTGCCGCCAGAACTGCAACAGACCCTACAGGATCTGCCATTTCATGGTCAGGGACTGTTCTTGGACAAGACGGACTCCCGGTTGCAGAGCCTAAAAGACTCTAGAACCATCATGCGCTCCCTGGGGATGCATGTCCCAGGACCCCAGCGCAGGCCCTTTAGCCTCCAGCCCCAGAGGTTCTACCCTCCTCCTCCTCGTCCAAGACAGGACTTCCCCAGAAGGCGTGGACGAGGTGGTAGAAGGAGGTCGACCGGCCCCCAACCCAGTCAGAACCAAGGCCCTCCTAGACCACCTTCAGGGCCTAGACAAAATTTTTGAAGGTGCGCTCGAGGACGGCATACTAGCCACCACTCAGGATCCATTCCCTTTATTTCAGGATCGCCTCTCCCATTTCCACCGTGCTTGGTCCCTTATAACCTCGGACCGTTGGGTTCTTCGCACGGTGGAAGGGGGATACGCTCTCCAGTTTTCTTCGTCCCCCCCCCTTCTACCCTCCCTCCCTGTCCCTCTTCAGGGACCCTTCTCACGAGCAACTCCTTACACAGGAGGTTTTTACGCTCCTTTCTATGGGGGCGATAGAGGAGGTTCCATCAGAGTTAAGGGGCAGGGGGTTTTACTCCCGCTACTTCCTGATCCCCAAGACAAAAGGGGGTCTTCGACCCATTTTAGATTTACGCGGACTCAACAAATTCATGGTAAAGTTGAAGTTCCGCATGGTCTCATTGGGGACCATTATCCCTTCCCTGGATCCTGGAGACCGGTACGCCGCCCTCGACATGAAGGACGCATATTTGCATATAGCAATCTACCCTCCGCACAGGCGCTTCCTTCGATTTGTAGTAAACAACGTACACTACCAATTTGCCGTCCTTCCCTTCGGCTTGTCCACGGCTCCGAGAGTGTTCACCAAATGTATGGCCATCGTGGCAGCATACCTTCGTCGACAAAGGATACAGGTGTTCCCGTATCTAGACGATTGGCTGGTGCGCGGCCACACCAGGGAGCAGCTTCAATCCTACGTCCAAATCACACTACAAACATTCCACAAGTTGCGCATCTTACTCAACAAAGAAAAGTCTACTCTGGAGCCAACCCAGAGAATAGTTTATCGCGGCAGTCTTAAACTTCAGACTTGCCCGCGCTCTTCTGCCAGACCCTCGGTTTCAGACCATCGCAAACATCATCTGCAGCCTCCAGGGCTTCCCGACTTCCATGATAAGGAAGTGCCTCGGCCTGTTCGGACACATGGCTTCTTGCACTTACATAACCAGGCATGCCAGACTTCGGCTCCGCCTGCTTCAGGCCTGGGTGTCATCGGTGTACCGTCCTTGTTGGGACAGCCTGAACATGGTGGTCATGGTTCCGAATTCGGTCTTGATCTCTCTCAACTGGTGGCTGAACCACAAGTCGGTGTGCGAAGGAGTGCTGTTTCACACCCCACAACCCTCCCTGTACCTGGTCATGGACGCATTATCTCTCGGTTGGGGCGCTCACCTCGGGGAGCACCAAACGCAGGGTCTGTGGACTGCATCCGAACTAGCTCTGCACATCAATGTTCGAGAGCTGATGGCAGTGCGCCTAGCCTGTCAGGCGTTTCACGGTCTCCTACATGGCCGTTGCGTGGCAGTCCTCACAGACAACACAATGGCCATGTTCTACATCAGCAAGCAAGGGGGAGCCCGATCGTCCCTCCTATGCCAGGAGGCCATTCGCCTGTGGGAATTTTGCATCGCCCACTCGATACATCTCATAGCATCGTTCCTCCCTGGAGTCCAGAACACTCTAGCGGACCGTCTCAGCAGGTCCTTCCAAACGCACGAGTGGTCAATTCGCCTAGATATCATCCACTCCATCTTCTGGAGGTGGGGATTTCCCCAGATCGACCTATTCGCCTCACGCGCCAACAGGAAGTGCCACGTGTTCTGCTCCCTCCAGGGGCGATCTCCGGGCTCCCTGTCAGACGCTTTCCTGCTACCGTGGAAGGACCAGCTGTTCTACGCTTTCCCTCCATTTCCACTGGTCCACAGGGTACTGCTCAAGCTACGCAGAGACAAGACACGTATGATTCTAGTCGCTCCAGCTTGGCCAAGACAGCACTGGTACACCACGCTCCTGGAGCTGTCGGTACAGACTCCGATCACGCTTCCCTTGTGCCCAGACCTGATCTCTCAGGACCACGGCCGACTCTGTCACCCCGACCTGCAATTGCTCCACCTAGGAGCCTAGGTAAGGCTTGGGAGTCACCTAATTGGAATCGATATGAGCAAGCACTCGAAGAAGAAAAAACGGTTACTCACCTTTGTAACTGTTGTTCTTCGAGATGTGTTGCTCATATCGATTCCAAACCCACCCCCCTTCCCCACTGTCGGAGTAGCCGGCAAGAAGGAACTGAGGGGGCGCTGGGTCGGCTGGGGTATATATCCAGCACCATGAAGGCGCCACTCCAGGGGGCTCCCCACAGCCGACCCACCGGGTGTTGCTAGGGTAGAAAATTCTCCAATGATCGTGCATGCGGCGCGCGCGCACCTAATTGGAATGGATATAAGCAACACATCTCGAAGAACAACAGTTACAAAGGTGAGTAACCGTTTTTTCTCCAAAGTTAACAATTGCAGTATCTATTACATATGTAATTATCTTAATAAATTATAGATACTTTGGTTAATATCAAACATTAGAACTAGAAGAACTAATATCAGCTGGATGACTGCCTAAAACCTATCTAGAACCCCTCTCCTGCAACGGTGTACCCTTTTTGCAGGCGCTTGGGTCTGTTGGGGGTTGGACTAGGTGATCTCCTGAGGTCCCTTCCAACCCTGATATTCTATGATTCTATGATCTGTGCAGAGCCATTGGCAGGATCAGGGCCTAATTTCTGTGATTTGGAAAATATGTTATGAAATTATAGCATACACTTCAGCCAAAGTTTGATTCAACTAAAACTTTAGGCAACAAACCATTTGAAATAACATACCTTCATCCATTTTATTTTGATCATTGCTAGTGGAGAATCAGGTCCCCAGACAGTAACTGACAGACTGTGTACTTCTTATTTAAGGTTCTTCTTGATGACAGCACTATTAATGTAGCAACTATAGCCTCCTCACGATATGTGGGCCCTCTGAAAGCACGTGTTGATGAATGGCAAAAGCAGCTCTCCTTATTCAGTCAAACATTGGTGAGTAGCAAACAACAAAACAGCTTCTTAGGACTTAGCTTGAGTCTCAAATAAAGGACAAAGTGGCGGAGTTCTAGTTTATTTTAAAATACCGAATATGTTGAAATTGCTTGAAAGGAGATCTTTTTTTTTTTAACCTAATTTTACAAGGTGATGTCTCAAAGTCCCCATTGATCTTATATTTGTTGGGAAGACCATCATTCAGAATGTGCCAGTGACTTACACAGTCCAAATAACAAGCTTATATTTGTTTAACTTTCACCCTGGGAATGCTATCTAACTGGCAAGTGAATGGCTTCTGCAAATTGGAAGTGTGTGTTGGCCGCAAGCAGAGAGAAGCTAGGGTGCATAGTAAGAGCATTCAGTAGTAGTGGTATCAGATCTCTCCAGGTCTTGGTGTGGGTGGTGGGTAGGTCCAAGCCCCTTGCAAAGTGGGGTAGCTGGTGCCTTGCTGCTGGAGTGGGGATGACAAGGTCAGCTTTGAGTTCTTGACATGAGGCACTTCTTGCCAGAAAGTGTGATAACTGGGAGCGATTCTGGGTTGGGTACATGTAATTGAGGGAAAATAGTGGCCAGTTCATCAGCTGTGGGGTGGACAGGGCTAATGTCATGGGTAGAGGAAGGGTTCTGCACTGAAATACTGCAGATGATCAATTGAGGATCAATATACAAGGCCCCGTTGGCCTAAATAATACTTGAAGCATATGGACCTAAATTGAAATGCCCGTAGTATAAATGATTGGAAAATTATTCAAAATATTGAAACTAAAGGAAAATGTGAATGTGTGATTTTAAAATTAGCAACAGTAAAACATGAATATTAGAAAGAGAAGCAACACAACCAGCTCTCTTCCTCTGCAGACGTAGCACTGGGAGGGGCTCACACAGCACTGGTCAGAGCTGGGGGAGTTTTTTGCAACAGGAGAAAACAAGAGGTCCTAAGCATGCTCAGGTACGGGAGAGGTAGCAGGGTCCCAGAGCTTGGGCTGCAGCCTGAGCCTGAATGTCTACACTGCAATTCAACAGCCCCTTAGCCCGAGCCCTGCGATCCCAAGTCAGCTTGCACGGGCCAGCCACGGGGTCTAACTGCAGCGCAGATATATCCCCAGGGGCCAGTATCACCTGGAAGCGGGATTGTGCCTATCCTGTGTCCCCTTTGTGCCGGCCTAGCTGGTGCAGAGAGGCTGTAGGGTAACAATGAACAGAGCCTGAGGCTTATTTCTCTATAATTTCTCACTGTTGCTACCACCATTGCAACTCCACTGATCGCACCAATAGCTGCCGGTGCTCTGTAGACCTACTCTGAGCAGGATTAGGGGACACGGTGCTGAAAATGCTGGCAGCCTGGAGCTCTGCTTACACCAACGCTTCTAATGTTGCTACCACAGTAGGAAGTTTGGGGCAAAAAAGCCTTGTGGAGATACCACCTCATAGTATGACATCTTTGTGCTGCTGGAGAATCTGATTGGCCTGCAATATCCAGCATCATCCTGTTAATCTTCATGCAAGGGAAGAAGGCAGCAGACCTGCAGTTAACCCTTTGTTTCCTGGTGGCCAAGTCAGTCTCTTGCAGCCTGTCACATGTCATAAAATAAAGGTTCTTCCCAAGCAGCATATATTATATCCTTTATTTTCTCCCTTTTTAAAAAAATAAATCACAATTTAAGAGAGAATCTGACAAATGTTCAAGAAAATTTGCCAGATTTTTCAAAGCAGCCTAGCATGTTATCAAATAGAGTTTACTTGGTGAGTGTATTGGAAACGTACGTTCTTCGTGACCATACAATTTGCCATGTAGAAAATGATCTTAGGAGATCTTTGGAGGATGGGGGGCAAAGTGCACATTGTCTCATCATATGTCTGATAGTTGAGCCAAAGGGCTAAAATTGTGTCATGAGTATTGAAGTTTTGACAGGCTAAGGGTGGATATCTGAAATCTTATGGAGGATTCATGTTTAATATTTGTGGATTTTCTTCTGCTTCCTAATTTGAAAATTCAGACTGTATTTCAATAATTCTCCTTTGTAAGGATGGGGACTAATTGCTCAAGTTTTCCTTTTTTTTTTTAGGAAGAGTGGTTGACATGTCAGAGAAATTGGCTTTACTTAGAAAGTATTTTTAGTGCTCCTGATATACAGAGGCAGCTACCTGGAGAGGCAAAGATGTTCTTACAGGTGGATAAGTCCTGGAAGGAAATAATGAGAAAAGTTAATCGTCTGCCAAATGCTCTTCGTGCTGCTACTCAGCCTGGTATAAAATAATGGTGTATTATCCCAATCAATGTATAAGCCATTGTGGGTGATGTTAATCCTTATTCAGCACTTGCTAGCCTAACGCTTGTGTCTGTTAGTAGGATGAAAAATACCTGTACTGCTCCTCCCCAAGGCCACTCCCCCTGCAGCGTAAAGGAATTAGACAGTTGTGTCCTGTTTACTGTGTACTGCATTTAATTGCAATATGTTGTCAATCAACTTTCTGTTTAATATATATTCAAAATGTGACTTGCTATAGCTCATTTGCTCTCTTTATGCATTCTCTCCCTACTTTCACTCTGCTTTCTCTTCTCTTCCCACTCATAATATATATCTTCCATTATTGTTTTCAGTATCCTGTCTCCTTTTTACTTTCTCTCCTTGCAGCCGTTCTCTATATTATGTTCTCTACCTCTTCCCCTATATTTTGTGTCTTTCTATCAATCAGTTTCCCTCACTGTGGCCTTTCCACCTCCCAACCACACCCTGATGGCTTCAAGAAAGCTCTGCACACAGCCCATTGCCTCAGTTTCCCCTTTCAGAGGGCTCCTTAAATAAACTCCATACAGGCTTTTTTGTCCAATAATGCTCCTGCATCCAAGGGCTTGGCTACACTTGCAGATGTAGAGCACTTTGAGTTAAACCAGCCTTCGGAGAGCGAAAATTGTCCATGCATGCAGACCTAACCCTGCTCGCCCCAAGAGCCCGCACCGAATAACTTCCTTCCCAAAATAGAAACCGCTTACTGGGCACGTCCTCTGGTGTTTGTCCTTCCCCAAGCACCGGCCGCTGCGACTGGCTACCTTCCTCCTGGCTTGAGAACAGCTCCTGGCTGCATGCATCTAGAGATGCCGGGGTGTCTTCCTTCTTCTCAGCACCCTCGCTCCCGCTTTCCTCCTCCTCCTCCTGCCTTGTTGAACTGGGCTCTGAAGTATCCATGGTGGTACTCGGAGTGGAGGTGGGGTCGCCCCCCAGTATTGAATCCAGCTCTTTGTAGAAACGGCAGGTCGTGGGGGCAGCACTGGAGTGCCTGTTTGCCTCGCAGGCTTTGCGGTAGGCATTCCGCAGCTCCTTCACTTTAACCCTGCACTGCAGTGCGCCCCTTTCCATCATGTCCCTTGATATCTGCCCAAAGGTATCGTAATTCCTACGGCTGGAGCGCAGCTTCCTCCCCCCAAACACTGATGAGGTCCAGCACCTCGCCACTGCGCCATACTGGGGATCGCCTGGCGGGTGGAGGCATGGTCACCTGGAAAGATGCGCTGAGAGCACTCCACACCTGGCTGAGCAAACAGGAAGGGGATTTTCAAAATTCCCAGAGAATGTAAAGGGCAGGTCTGACAGTTGGTCACCAGAGGGCAGGGCAGTAGAGTTCAAAGTGATGACCAGAGTGGCTAGAACAGGCATTGTGGGACACTTCTGGCGGCCGATCAGAGCGCATTAATAGACCAGAGCGTTCACACTGGCACCGTGGTGCTCCAGCGGGGGCGCATCAAACGTTATGCTTCTCGCCGAGGTGGATTACCAGGAGCGCTGTAGCCGTGGAGTCAGAGCACTCTACGTGCCTTGCCAGTGTGGACGCGTCGTGAGTTAGAACGCACGGGGCTGCTTTAATGCGCTCTAACTCGCCAATGTAGCCATGCCCCATGTCTAGTTTATTGATATAAAGCAGAAAGCAAAAAATCAGTCTGGAGGCTTCTCTCTCCCCCAAGTCTTTTCTTCGCAGTTCTTCTCTGCTTTGGCAGGCCACTTTCAATCGTACCTGGCTGGAGCCTTTTCTTACTCTTGTATCCAGTACTACCCTCCTTGTTTTATCCACAAACCAGTTCAAATCCATGCATGTAACCAATCATCAGGGTCCTCCCAGGCCTTTCCTGCCTGTAGTCTCAGGCATGATCAACACTAGACAATTAAGTCGGCTTAACTACGTTGCTCAGGGGTGTGAAAAATCCACACCCATGAGCGGTGTAGTTAAGCCGACCTAACCCCCAGTGTAGATAGCACTGTCCTCTGTCAATCTAGCTACTGCTTCTTGGGGAGGTGGATTGCCTACACCCATTGGCATAGGTAGTGTCTACCCTGAAGCATTACAACAGCACAGCTGCAGCGGTCCAGCTGTGCCACTGTAGCATTTTAAGTGTAAACACACTGTGAGTCCCAAGTCTTTCTGTTAGAGCCTGGTGACTCCCAGCAGCCTCTGATCTCTCTGAGCATCCTCCACTCAGCTTCCTGTTGCGCTTTATAGCGGAACCAGGCGATCCTTGTCGCAAGCCACCCCGTTACACTCATCTTTCCATCTCTCCCCTACTTCACTAACCTGACTTGTAAACTCTTCCTTAAGGGCTTGAGCCTGCAAATGCACACAGGAGTGAAGTGCACAGTGGGAGAAATCATTACCATTCTGATTATAAACTATTTAAAACTCACTTTGAATGGTGTCAATGACTTCAGAAGGTGCAGGGCAATGGAAAATCAGACTCAAGGTTTTCCATGTTAAGCATTAAGATCCAGGTACTAAGTGGCACCGGACACTAACTCTTTCATTTGCCAGGGTAGGAGAGTTCATTTTGGATTACAGTAAAATTTGCAGCAGCCAAAAGATTTAGCTTTCTGCTGCTGAATCCACTTTTGTTTGTAGAATGTTAGGACCTTTTTACTGGTTTTTAGACTTCTTTGGTTGTTTGAATCACTTTCTGTCTATTGACATTTTTCATAGTCTACAGAATGTACAATATTTTAAGAAACAAAATGGATACTTGCTGGATTTTATGAAATATTTTCCTGCACAAGGCATGCAAGCCACAGGCAGGGGATCTCTCGTATTCACCACTGAGTACTGCTCGATCTTGGCTTTTTCCAGGGTGGCACAGAAGGATAGAGGAGGGCAAGGCGCACTGGAGCCATAAAATGGCGCACATCCCTGTGCCTGGGTAGCTCATAGCCACTATTACAGCCCAGTGGTTGGAGTAGAGGCCAAGGAACAGCTGGGTGGCTGTCAAGTGCCCTGACTGTGTTGTGAAGGATGAGTTCTTTCACCTATAACCCTGAGGCAGGATCCTTTGTTTGTTTACTCAGGCTTCATGTGAGGGATAGGAGTTTTGCCCATGTAGCATTAAATTGAAATGAGTTCAGCGGGTGAAGCAGTAATTGAATATGTGCCCCGGTTTCATAGGTGAATTCTTTGCAAGCCCTAAAATGTGCATTGAAATTATTAAAACGTAACAATATTTAGTTTTATCTGGTGAGAGGGTTTCAGCCATAGCTTATAAAAAGCGGAGTTTTTCCTTGCACTTTTAATCACAGTATTTCTCTTTTGGTTTTTTTTATTCTCACTACACTGTTTTCTCAAGTAATCTTTTTTTCTCTTCATAGGCCTCTTAGAGACTTTTCAGAATAACAATGGGCTACTTGATCAAATTCAAAAATGCCTAGAGGCTTATTTGGAGTCCAAGCGAGTTATCTTCCCCAGGTTAGTAAAAGTCATTGCAAACAATCCGTGCAATCTGATGATTGACATCAATAGAAGGCATATATTTGTTTTAATGTTATACTGTGTGCTACTAATACAAAAGGCAAGAATCTTTAGTTATACTATAAAATTCTTCCAAATTGTACTATTTTTAGCTAACATGAGAATGTTTTGGTTTTTTTAAAATTTTTGTGTCAAATATTTTGCATCTAAAGTTCTTTTGTTTATCAAACAGGTTTTACTTTTTATCAAACGATGAACTCCTGGAAATCTTGGCCCAGACTCGCAATCCTCAAGCAGTTCAGCCTCATTTAAGAAAATGCTTTGATTCAATTTCTAAACTAGAGTTTGCCATGATGACTCCATCTGAGGGAGAAGAAAAGGTTTTTACTAATGATATTTTAGCAATGTTGTCGCCCGAGGGAGAGAGGGTAAGTAAATATTTTGATTACTCTTTTAATCTGTTTCCAGTAAATATATATTTTCCATATATACAGTACGTGAAAGGAAAAAGTTAGAAACACAACTGTTATATATGAATAAAATACAGAATAGGCCAGATCCATCACTGCATTACTCCAGGTTTATAAGGCTAGAGCTTCTTAGATTTCAGTGGCATTACACTGGCATAAAAATGATAGAATCACAGGGCTGGAAGGGACCTTGAGAGCTCATTTAGTCCCGTCCCCTGCACTCATGGTAGGACTAAGTATTATCTAGACCATCCCTGACAGGGGTTTGTCCAACCTGCTCTTAAAAATCTCCAATGCTGGAGATTCCACAACCTCCCTAGGCAATTTATTCCAGTGCTTAACCACCCTGACAGTTAGGAAGTTTTTCCTAATGTCCAAGCTAAACCTCCTTTACTGCAATTTAAACCCATTGCTTCTTGTCCTATGGAGTAGTACACTGGTGAATCAGGCTTAGTATTTTTTTGCTGTGCCCTCAGTGATCCTAGAAAACACCTACAGTATCAAGGTATGAGCCTATAAACTCAGAGGAAATAGTACCTCCATGCTTAACACAGCTTTTGATTGTAGGTTGGCTTAGGGAAAGGACTTAAGGCCAGAGGAAATGTAGAAGACTGGCTTAGTAAAGTAGAAGAAGCCATGTTCTCTTCTCTTAGACGCCTGACTAAAGCTGCTATTGCTGATTATCAAACCAGAGTGAGAATGGAATGGGTTGTTGCTGGACACCCATCTCAGGTAAGCCACACTAATTGTTGTGTGATCTTTCTTGCCTACTGTGATAGAATACACCCCTGTGTTCACACTTGAAGACATATAACTTGCTGACCAGTAATAGCATGGTAAAATGTGTCTGGCAGCTTTATGCCTAAAGTTATAAGTTTCCCTGTATGACATTAAAAACCCATGTTCAGAGTCGCGTAGCACCAAACTCGTCAAACATACCTGCCTTGAAAAAGGAGAATATGCTTGTCTTAATTTGGGTTTAAGCAATAAACAGAGTCATCAAGGGAGAAAATAAGGAAAGCGCGCACAGGTGAAAAAGCCATGCAGGAAACATCCTTCCTCTAGCAGACTGCCTGTCTCTTGGTTCTCACTGGAAATGATTTTCAAAGAGGGACTAAAAAACTATAAAAAGGAGGGGCAAACACCCCCAAGACGCCCTTTTCTGTCTCCCTGCCCACCTCATTCTCTGCGCCTGAGAAGACAAAGGAAACAGCCATTGGACTCTGTGGGAGGGGTCCTGACTCCATGAGTTTTGTCAGTATTGCTACTAGAAGCGTGTGGTGAGAAACTTTGTTTGAATCTAATACAGTTCGTTAAATTAGGCACTAGAAAGTGTTTTATCTTTATTTTCTTGTAACCATTTTTTATTTTTATGCCTCTTTATTTCTACTTACTTAAAATCTCTTTGTAGTTAATAAACTTGTTTTATTATTTTCGCTAATCCAGTGTGTTTAAGTTAAAGTGTCTGGGCAACTCTAAAGTAATAAGCAGCTGTGTATTTCTTCCCTTAAAGGAATAATGGACTTAATATATTTGGAGTGTCCTTGGGGAAAATCCAGGACTGGGAGCATGTTGGGGCCACCCTGCAGTATAAAAGCCAGAGCATAACCCTAGTTACACACAGACACTCAGGGTGTGGCTTACATGCCGGACGGTTGTTTGTGGGAGCTACTTCAGCAAGGCATTGTAAGGCACCCAAGGTTGCAGGGCAGGGATGGCACAGCCCTCCATTGGTCTGCATAGCACCCTGGTATGTCACACCTATCCACTTACTTTGGCCTTGATCCTGCAAACATCTAAACATATGCTTAAGCCCAGGAGTTGTCCAATTTAAGCCCATGCATGCTTGCAGGATCACGGCCTTGCTTATTTATGTGACCCCATCATTATTGTATCTGAGTTCCTACTCTGCCAACTTCTCTAAGACGTATCGATGGTATTTTTATGTTTCCTTTCTACAGGTTGTCCTGACTGTTTCCCAGCTCATGTGGTGCCGTGATCTGACTCAGTGCTTAGAAGGAGAAGATCATGATCACTTACAAGCTTTAAGTGACTTTGAAAAAATAAATGTTGATGTGAGTTTGTATGTGGGGTTTTGGCATCAAATGAATTTAACGTTTTGTTTGCCATGCTTGAAAATTAGTTTTGAATTAATTTTTAAAAAGAAAGTAAAATTCTGCTAAGTGGCTAAGTCTGTGTATCCAGTCCCGTTGTGAACCAACTGATGTTCACGTGCCTGAGCCACCTTAAGGCGTATTCCACCAGGGGAATAGTCGTCTTAAGAACAAGTATAGAGATTGTGGCTTCAGCTGAAATCGGTAGGGCTTGCTGCATGGAATTTTGTTCATATGTTCACAAGTCACTGTTTGCTCGACATGACATCAAGAGCAGATGCTGGTTTTAGAAATGCTGTGCTGCAGTCACTGTTAAACTTGCCAGGTTCCTCAGGCCACTATCTCGGGGAGGTCAGTACTAACTAGCGTCCTGCAATAGAGCTTCACAGAAGCAAGATCATGAAGGAGAATCTTGCAAACAGTAACTTGTTCTCCAACTGCATTGCCTCCATCAAGCCTCACTGACCCTTCATCCTTAACTCTGCTTTGGAGCCCATCTCCAAACAAGGCTTCTGGTGGCAGAAGAACTGAGGGATGGCTTGAGGGGCTGGGTATTTATACCCTGCTTCTATGGAATGATGGCTTTGAGGGAATTGTGAGTGCTCATCTCTGCCAACGTTGCTCAAAATGGTCTTGTAGCCGTGTGACTGGGGCCCAGAGTCTGATTCTGGTGAGCTATGCATAGGGCTTTTTCTGTGAGGGTTAGCCAGAGTGGGTAGAGGGTTCAGTGTGTAGTGGTCAAATGCTAAGTGCCAATACTTTCAAGTTGGCATTTGATAATATTTGGCTCCCCAATGGAGCTGATATTTGGGAAATACAGTAGTCAGCTTCCATGTCACCAGGCTGTTTGATTTTCTGTAGTCTCTTAAATGATTTTATATACTTCAGTTGGCTTAGAGCTGCTAAGTTTATATATATATTTTCTTATCTGTGTTGAGAACCGTTTGAAAGCAGTCAAAAATGGGAAGAAATGAATGGAAGCTTTATTTTAATGACCCTCAGATGTAAAACAACTATATTCTAAATAACCACAATATCTCCAGAAATGGGTAATTTTATTTCTTAAACTTTTACAGCTTAGTTAGAGATGTACCCTGGAGCTGTGCTAATTTGTACCTGCTGAAGACCTGACCACCTATTTTAAAGTTCTGATATTTTCAGTGCCGTGAGAAAATACTTTAACACTTTATTTATTCATTTATAGAGGTTAAATGCACTGGCTGGATTAGTCCGTGGTAGTCTTCCAAAATTACACAGAAATATTATAACAGCGTTGATAACTATTGATGTACATGCAAGAGATATCGTCAGTGAACTTGTGGCAGAAAAGGTAAAGCAACTGTTTATGCCAAAATAACGGATATTTTTGTACAAAATGCTAACTGCTTTGAATCACATTATTCACAAATGCATTGTGTATTATCTCTGTAGGTGGACACTGTTGACAATTTTGAATGGCAAAGACAACTACGTTATTATTGGGATCTTGATCTGGATAACTGTGTTGCTAGGATGGCTTTATCCCAGTATACTTATGGCTATGAATACCTAGGAGCATGTCCAAGATTGGTGATAACCCCACTGACTGTATGTATTTACTTATACTCTTTATCATTATTTAGATAGAGGTTTGTTGCGTTAGAAGTAGTAGTAGTGAGTAACCCGTAGATAGGTAGTTGGTATTTAGAAATCTTTTAGTATGGGATTGACGTGTAGCACTGTACAAAACAGGGGCTTATACTCCCTCATAGTGTTACCTTTTTGCAGCAAAATAAAACTAAAGTGCCCTGGAAGATAACAGCCTGTTACTATTACCAGTTACACCTTTGGTGAAAGGACTCAAGATGTTCATCTATACCTATGCAGAGCTGTCTAATTCAGCCAATATTCAACACATCTGGGCATTTTCTATTACGTGGAAAATTCAGGCATATTTGTGGACAGGCTTTGTACTGAGTTTTTGGCTGCAGTGAACCATCCAAATTGGCATATTGGAAAATCAGGCTCATGTGCAATACGGAATGTAATAACATGGGGCAATGGGAGTTTGACCAGAATGAGGACTTCCGAATTTAGAGCACGGTATGCTAATATACTGAGCTACACTTTTTAATGGTGTATTTTGCACAGTTTGTGCTGATTTAAATACATTAGAGCAGATCTTCAGCTGGCGTAAATTGTCACAGCTCCATGGGGAGCTCCAAGTAAGGATCTGTTCCATACTATTTGCTATCACCTTATACATAGAGTATTTGTAAATATGTCAGCAGGTTTAGGAAGTGTTTAAAACAAATCAGAAAAAGTGAAAAGTAGCAGAAGCTTTGGCCAATACCTACTCTTCCCTATGTAACAATACTGTATGAATCTCATCAGGATCGCTGCTACCTTTGCCTTATGGGAGCTTTGCAGCTTGACCTAGGTGGAGCTCCTGCTGGACCTGCTGGAACTGGTAAAACAGAGACGACTAAAGACCTTGCCAAAGCACTTGCCATCCAGTGTGTTGTGTTTAACTGCTCTGATGGTTTGGATTACAAGGTATGAGAAGTAAATGTATTAATATGAGCAATCTCAATGCAGTCAGTGGGATTGCACAGACAAAACTCAATGCTCCATTTGTCCCTGTGAAGTTACTTGTCTACAGTCTCATAGGAAATGAACGGTAGAGCTGAGAGTAGAATCCAGGGCTCTTGGGTTTGTAGTCATGTATCTTAACTTCCTTTTGTTTAGCTCTACTACAGTATAAATAGGATCAATGTGCCCAGCCTTTATAGAATCTCTCCATAGAAATGGCACTGTAATTTTGCCCTACCACAGAATTAGCTCTTTGCACTATGACAAAGGAGAGGAGAAGGTGATGAAAAGAAAAAAAAATAAATTGCAGACACGTTAAAATTAACAAAAACATCTTAATTATCATTAGGAAAGAGTGAGGCAGTCTGGGAAGTTTTTAAGAAATTAGAGCTATATAGATAAATATAAAATAGGTTCCCCTTCTCCATCAGGAAGAAAAGCATTGGCCGCAAGCATTTTGGATGTTTAAAAGGCAGGTTTGGGGAAGATGTGTCCATAATAACAAGTTTCCCTATCCTTTTGAACTGCATTTAAAAATCTTATCTTGGGCTAGATTCTCTGTTTTGCCAAGATGCATTCAGTTTCTAGGGTCTGGTGGTATCAAACTGCCCCAGCCCTGGTCCTGACATAAACCTGTTCTAACATGATAGCTGCCTATGGTTCCCTAAGGGACCATTCACTAGCTGACACTTGCCATAGGGTGTCCACTCCATCCCCTCCCGACCCGTTTGCCTTATCACACCCACTGTCTCCCTTCACCAGCCCCCTGTGCCAGGTTGACTAGTCTGGTGTAGGAGCTGGCTCCACCGCCTTGACACCACTTTGGAATGCCTTTCTGCCTGGGAAATGCTCAGCAGTGGCCAGATCATGTTCCCTTGTACCAACTGAGCAGTGTAAAGGGAAATCTGGGCACTTTTACTGAGAATTTTGTATGTCAGCATTTAACTTCTCAATTCTGAGCTGATTGGATCGTACTAATTTTATAAGAAAACAGTGTAGAATAGAGTTCAGGGAGGGTTTTGGATTTCACAAATCATGTGACATCTTTTTAGAGAACCTGGACTTTTTTCATACTATTAATTGTAATAAAGGTATTTTTCTAAAAAAGCGTTGTAATATACAGCATGTGGCAATAAAATAAATTTTTAAGAGATTCTATTTTTTTCCCCATGGGTATATAATTCTCCTGTGGTCAGATCCGGTGCAGATACTCTCTAATGTCAGTTTTCCCTTGACATTTATTTCTACTTCCAAGGCCCATTTTTCTTTTTCTCTTCTATTTAAAGGATTGAGAACCTCTGTTTTAGGGCCTCTTTTCTCTCTCTCTCTCTCTCTGCTCCTTAATTGTCTTTATTTTATTTTTTTTAGTTTGAAATTATCCCACAAGATGAAAGTATCTTGAAGTGCTTTACAACATAAAGCTGATCAGAAGCAAGTATGCATAAACATATGGCTTACAAGTTGATTGGAATCATTCTGGGGTTTTTACTATAAACATTCTATTCTGCGCCTTGTGCGTATGCAGCTTTAATTACAGAATAACATGCTGTTTATTCCCAGGACCCCTGCCTCAGTCAGTGGTCTGGATGCATGTTCCAGTCAGAATGGGGGGCCCTTCAGTGCTGTATAAATAAGCCAGTTTTTCTTTCTTCCGCAAAGTGACATTTCTTCTTCCTCTCCATTTCTCTCAAACTGGACTAACTAGCTTCATAGCTTTTGAAGAACTTGAGACATGTCAGTGCAGTGTTAAGCTATGACTGTGCTGTGATTTCAGATGATGGGACGATTCTTCAGTGGTTTGGCCCAGTCTGGAGCATGGTGCTGCTTTGATGAATTTAACCGAATTGATATTGAAGTTCTGTCTGTGATTGCTCAGCAGCTGATAACTATTAGGAATGCTAAAGCTGCAAAGGTAATATCTTTTTTTATTAGATATTAAAACACACGTAGTGTTTTATGGAGATTTTTAATGAATGTCATGCTTGTGAAGAGATCTAGACTGACAACACTGAGATCTTAAATCCTTTATTGAAGCACAGTAGAAGTATAGCACGGACTGCAGCAATGCAAGCTTCTCCAAGAATGTGCCATAACCCTGACCTAGCGAGGTCACTTGTAAGGGTTCGATGGTAGTTGAGTCTCTATTCTCCACATCCATTCAGTCCTTATCCTTTATTATGAGATTTCCAGCAAGGGTGCTAAACAATGACAACTATGGATGGGCCTGATCCAGCAAAGACTTGCTACTGTGCATGTGACGGGTTGGATCACAGAAACCCCCTTTGGGACTGCCACCTGATGTGCTTTGACTACCTCTGAGTCTGTTTTCTCTGCCAGCTTAGGACTTCAGTGCCCTGCCTAGATTGAACCAGACACACTTGCCTGCTACAAACCCAGTCCCAAGTCTGAACCACGTCCCCCAACAGCTGCAGGCTTAACTGAAAACAGCTTAAGAAGTGTTCCTGTCTCCAACACCCAGATGCCCAGCTCCCAGTGGGGTCCAAACCCCAAATAAATCCGTTTTACCCCGTATAAAGCTTATGCAGGGTAAACTCATAAATTGTTCACCCTCTATAACACTGATAAAGAGCTATGCACAGCTGTTTGCCCCCCCCCCCAGGTATTAATGCATACTCTGGGTTAATTAATAAGTAAAAAATTTAATTATTAAATACAAAAAGTAGGATTTAAGTGGTTCCAAGTAATAACAGACAGAACAAAGTGGTGAATTAGCAAGCAAAATAAAATAAAACATGCAAGTCTAAACCTAATAGAGTAAGAAAACTGAATACAGATAAAATCTCACCCTCAGATGTTTCAATAAGCTTCTATCAAAGACTGGACGCCTTCCTAGTCTGGGCACAATCCTTTCCCCTGGTACAGCCCTTGTTCCAGCACAGGTGGTAGCTATGGGATTTCTCATGATTGCAGCCCCTTTTGTTCTGTTCCACCCCCTTATATAGCTTTGCACAAATCCTTTTTCCCTCTCTGGGTTCCCACCCCTCCTTCTAAATGGAAAAGCAGCAGGTTAAAGGTGGATTCCAGTTCAGGTGACATGATCACATGTCACTGTAAGACTTCATTACACACTTGCCAGCACAAAGGTATACAGGAAGACTTACAAGTAAAACAGAGCCATCTACAATCAATTGTCCTGGTTGATGGAAGCCATCAAGATTCCAAACGACCATTAATGGCCCACACTTTGCATAATTACAATAGGCCCTCAGAGTTATAGTTCATATTTCTAGTTTCAGATACAAGAATGATACATACATACAAATAGGATGACCATACTCAGTAGATTATAAGCTTTGTAATGATACCTTACAAGAGACCTTTTGCATGAAGCATATTCCAGTTACATTATATTCTCACTCATTAACATACTTTCATAAAATCATATAGAGTGCAACGTCACAGTGCATATCTTTATTCTTGCATGTAGTCCCATTGAAGTCAGTGGGATTACATGCTGGAGAAAAGGGACTCAATAGTCACTGTTTGTAGAATTGGGTCTGTGATGGCATGTTTCATGATGTTGAATTAAAATCACCAACTCATAGGACAAGAGGAGTGGTCCTCCATTATTAATTTTATTTAATGTTCAGATATTAAACTTTTAGATTCTTCAGATTCTTATTTTTCAGGAAAATGTAGTTAAATCTTATTTTTTCGTGTTTAATAAAGTGGATTATTGTTCTAAAGCTTTTCCCAGCACAACTCTGTGGATGTTAATTAATTCTGACCTGTAACACTTATGCTATTTTCACTTAATTTCAGTGCCCACTAGAGACCATCAAATTAATTTCAGTTGAATTCTGTAAAACAAGTCCATCTAATTTCTTGCCTAATTTAGCGTTTGTCAGTACTTTTCTTTCATGCACACTTTCTTAGTCACAGAATATTAAACATTCTTGCCTTCTGCCATTTTTAAGCTCCTCTCTAAAGAGTCTGATAAATTATTACTTACTTTTAAATTCCATTCCTGAACATTCCAGTCTGTGGTCCCTCTGTGTGTCATCATACCAAATGAAGGATAGGTCTGTACACAGCAACTCAGATAATGCCCGGCTCCATTCTGAATTATGTAAAAGTATTAGGGGAGTTGGATTTATTCACAGTAGAAAAGAGTAGATCTTGAGGTGACCTTCCGTAAATGGAGATTTCGAAATTCCAGAAGAAATTAATAAAATTGTGAGAGAGAAATTGTTCACACTGGTGATGGATTCCAAAACTAGGAGTCTGCCTACACATTTGGAAACTTAGTCACAACTGTTGTTGAAAGATATAATTGCCAGTAACATATCTTACGTATCTACAGGGCTAAATCTTCTGTCTCAAACGAGAGCTGTGCACCCAGCATGATTTTATGTGTGGGGTGGGGCAGAGCATAGAGACCACAGCTTCACAGTGGCCCCCACAGCAGACCTGCAGAGGAGAGAATATGGGGAAGAGGCATGGGGAGGGCTGTGAGTTTTCATCTACCTGAATCCATTGTTGTGACCCCACTGTGTAGGGGCTGCATAGCAGACCATGGATGGGATTGCAGCCCTGAAGCTGAAATCATGGATGTGAGGGGTCTTTGTGGTTGTCCTCACTGTTTAACTTCCCTACCTAGAGTTAAAGCAAAGGCCAGGTAAATGGGCTGTAGGTTTGGCCCCTCGGGCTTTTCATTTAGAGAGATCACAAAGCACTTTCCTGTACATCTCCATAGATCCTGTCCTACACAGAAAACATCCAATGGCATTATAACTCCACTTTCCAGGAAGCAGCAACATAAAAATGATCCACCTCTGCCTCATCTCAGATCTCCTTTTTGAGGGATGGCTTTTATCTTTTATTCTTATTCAGCCTTCCTCCACAGAGTGCAGATCTTCAGTTCCTAGGGTCAGGTTTGCTATGCACTGAAGACTTTCAGAAACCTGATTTCGCAACAGGTGGTCCTGATTCAGATGGACAATCAGGTCCCCATATTCTAAAGCAACAAGCAGTGAGACATCGTGCCCCCTATGTCTTGGAATTCTTAGTGGAGCAGGAGCGGGGCTCCATCTCACAAAATGTTCCTGCTCACCACTTACCTAGCAGCAGAGGACCAGGAATCTCACCAGACTGATCCAACCTCTTAAAAAACTCAGTGCCTCTGTCAGCGTTTTCAGTTGGTTAGATTAGTGTTAGAAATTTTAGCTTTGTTTATTTTATGTATGGAAGCTGTTTCTTTTATTCATTTGTATTAGTTCCAACACCTCAGTGTGGGCTCATGGATCCTACGATGGATCCAGAGGGGAAGAGGTGAGGATTTCAGAGATGTGCCTCTTGCTCTGCTGAATTCCCCACTTCAGATGCCCATAGGAGGTGTCTGGCTTAGCTGGGGGAAGAACACCCTCCTTCATGGTGCATGATCAGCAGCAACTTCACCCCAGGAGCGCTCAAGGAGCATCAGAGCCAGCTCAAGCTTTTCTAGTTCAGGCGGCTCTGGGGCCAAACCCTCTGGTTCCATAACTGCTGGTTTGGTGAGAACTGAGAAGCCTGCGTTAGCCCCTCAGGAAATAAAAAGCAGCCTCACATCCCACTGACGGTACCGTCCTTTGCGTCTGAACTGAAAACAAAGTCTCCAATACTGAAGGATCCTAAACCAGCAAATCCTAATTCTAGACATGGTGGAACCTCAGAGGTGTCTTCCTCTGTTAGCAGAGCCAACTGTTGTGGAAAAGCCCTGCTTTATAACCAGCAATGCCACAAAGCTGTCTGCTGTGCTCATCAGGATTTCATATTTATTTCTGTTTGTTTCACATTTAAAACCAGGTGTGAAGCCAGTAGTTTCATTTGGTTTTTCAAAAGCTTAGAAAGAAAAATGCATTATCCAAGTGTATTCATACTCAGCTATAAATGCAAACCACAATTCACTCTCTGTAATCTGTCTTTTAAAAAAAAGCCCTAATTTTTAAAAAAGAATGTGTGATTTTATTTTTTGTAGAAATTTAGTATAAAGTATATTGACATTTCACTTTCTTTTAAACAGCTCTCTCGATTTATGTTTGAGGGACGTGAAATAAAGTTGGTTATGACCTGTGTGGCATTCATCACAATGAATCCTGGCTATGCTGGACGAACAGAGCTACCTGACAATCTAAAAGCTCTCTTCAGACCCTTTGCAATGATGGTCCCAAATTATGCCTTGATTGCTGAGGTACCTGTAAATATAGGGAATGTCATATGGCCTGTGTGATTATCTAGTCTGACATTGTGCAAACCAATGATCCCTTTTGTCCTTATTCTATTAAGCTATAATATATACAATAAACATGTTGCAATTGTTTATTTGAGGGCAATATTACCGTTTAATAGTAATGAACCACAATATTATCATGAGTGTCTATTCTCTATCTCCCTGGAGTCTTCTCAAATATGCCATTAATGAAGTTATGCTTGTGCATAGATCTCTTTGTAAACTATTTCCTGGAAAATTGGAGTTTCTTCATAAATACATTTAGTTAATCCCGCACAGCATTACTCTGTTTGGACATGAAATATATTATGTCTGATGTCACTCAGAAATACACCGCTACCCTGATAAAACGCTGTCCTCGGGAGCCAAAAAATCTTACCACGTTATAGGTGAAACCACGTTATATCGAACTTGCTTTGATCCGCCGGAGTGCGCACCCCCACCTCCCTGGAGTGCTGCTTTACCGCGTTACATCCGAATTCGTATTATATCGGGTCGCGTTATATCGGGATAGAGGTGTATGAGTCCATAATTTAAAATATTTGCTATACCTTATTACATACTTTTGATCCTTTAGGGCTAGACTGTGTAACCCTTGCCCGCACTGGTGAGTATTTACTCACACAAGTATTCCCATTAAAGTAAATGGATCTGTTAGTAAATTCTCACCAATGCAAGGCTTGTAGATCTAGCCCTTAATATTTTCCCAAAGTAAATTGATTTAATGCTTTATTTCCTGTAGACAGAAGAAGATTGCATACCTGAGAGTGTTTGTAAAAAACTATAGTTAAAATAAATTAATGCAAAATTATACTATCTCTGATACATATATTAATATGCATACATTCAGTGCCAGTTGAAGACAATGTGAGAGCAGCACTGAGTACCTAGAAATAAAAATTTCCAGTATTTAATAAAAACTGTAGCCATCTCTTGTTTACGTTAGGTGATTCTGTATTCTGAAGGATTTGAATCTAGTAAAATTCTTGCAAGGAAGATGACTCAAATGTACAAACTTTGTAGCGAGCAGCTTTCTCAACAAGATCATTATGACTTTGGAATGAGAGCAGTCAAATCTGTATTAGTCATGGCTGGGTAAGTATCCTCGTACTGTATGAGCTATAACATTAGTATGAATATAATTTTATATACTTAGAAATATTAACAGTTTTATGTTTTAAATCATGTTTGTGTTAAGAAATATTCCTTCTGTAATTACAACTATTGTAAATGAAATGTGGATGATCACTGCATGATTTTTACATAATACATTTATACAGTAGTGTAATACATGAAAATAGAAAAATTCCCTGGTTATAGGGACAATGTAGCCTGGGAGCATAAGACAGTATATGTATTATTGCATACATTCTGACTATCTTCATCAGAAATATCTGAAAATGGCTTATTAAACATATGAATTTCAAAAGCTCTACACTTTTTCTACATTCTAAAAGGAAGACACATTTAGAGGTCCAAAAAAACCCCAAACCCCCAAACCAAACCCTATTAGTTACCTCCTGAAGATAAGTAACGAGCTTGCATGGAACTCGCTGTAGTCTTTCTGGATACACTTATTTCTGTTGGTGATGTGATTGGCTAACATTGTTTCCAGACTCCGGTATTACTGAATTCTGAGGAATAAATAATAGAAACATGGTGAATAGTCAAAAGTTGGAGGTCGGATATAATAAGTGGATTTTTGAGTTAACACAAAAATTTATCTCGACAGTGTAAGTGAATTGTACTAGAATTCTTAAGGAGTCATTTTATGAGAGGTTATTTACACAAGTTCACCTACAGTACCCTTGAATAATAGTCGGTATAAAAATAGATTGAGTGAAACTGAGACATCTTGTTTGCTTTTTATTAAAATTCAGGTCACTAAAAAGAGAGAACCCAGATCTGAATGAGGAAGTGGTATTAATAAGGGCTTTACGAGATTCTAACCTACCGAAATTTCTTGCAGATGACGCTCTTCTGTTCAGGTAATTTTCTATAATACTAGTTTGTTTTCTTCATCTAGTCATATCACATTTATGTTGCCATAGTGAAGGAGAAGACCCAACTTTCTAAGTGTAGTTTAATTTGTATTTTAGGTGGAGAGACTGTTGCACTTAATGTCTAACACAGCGGTTCTCAACCTAGTTACTATTGTGTTATGTGGGCCACATCCACACAAGATACATCTACAGCTACAGCTACCAAAAAAAAAAAGGCTTATTATTTGTTATAGGACAGCAATATGATTCAAATCAATACAGTACCTTTCATTTCAACACTGGCAAACATCTACCAAGAGCATTTTTAATTAGCAAAATAAGTCAAGACATTAATGGTTAAAATGAATTGGCAGCATGGCTGAGTACCTGGAGAGCACAGCTGCAGAGCCTGCCTGCAAAGATGGGGAGCCCTGCCCGGTGCTATACACTGCCTGCCATACACCCAGTCCCCAGCCAGGGACTGTTCCCCATGCACCCAGCCCCGCCACTCCCTAGGGACTGCCCCCCAGCCCCTCCCAGAATGCCCCCCATCACCAAACCCCTGTGGGACTGTCCACCCCAGCATCCAGACCCCTGCCCCCCAACACTGGGCTGGCACATGTGCCTGCCCTGCAGAGACAAGGTGCCCCGTCCAGGACAGAATGCCCTCCCCCCAGGGATTTCCCCCTTCAGCATCCAGTCCCTCTCCATGTACCCAGCCCTCCCAAGGACTGCCCCACAACATCAACCTCCCCATCCAGGGACTGTGCCCCAGGATCTTGCCCCACATCCAGGGAATGCCCACAGCTACCAGTCCCCTCACTTAAAATCTGTCCCCCATGCACTGGATGCACGCCCTCCCCTAGCCCCCTGCAGCCTAGGCCCCTGCACCCCCTTCCCCGTGCCTGCTGGTCTCCTACTTCAGCTGCACGGAGCTCAGGTGTGCAGTCCACCTGCCTGCCTGCCACTGCAGTCCTAGTGCTGGCAGCCTACTCCAGCTGCGGTCACTGGACCCATGATCCTGCAAGGTGGGGGTGGGGTAGGGTTACCATATTTAAAAAATAAAAAAGAGGACACTCCACGGGCCCTGGCCCCGCCCCCTACCCCGCCCCTACCCCGCCCATTCCCCGCCCATTCCCCCAAAGTCCCCGCCCTAACTCCCCCTCCTCCCTCCCAGCCACGCGAAAAAGGCTGTCCAAGCACTACCAGCTTCACGGTTTGCTGGGCAGCCGCCAGACCCTGCGCCCCCGGCCGGCGCTTCCCCAGCACAGCTGGAGCCCGGGAGGGGAAGAGCCCAGCCGGGGGCGCAGGGTCTGGAGGCTGCCCGACAAACCCGTGAAGCCAGTAGCGCTCGGGCTTTGGGCAGCCCCTATGCCTCCGGACCCTGCGCCCCCAGCCGGGCACTTTCCCTCCCGGGCTCCAGCTGCTCTGCTCCTCCCCTGACTCTTTGGCTCTGTTTAAGAGCCAAGCTGCCCGAGCCAGCGCTACCGGCTTCGGGCAGCCCCCGTGTCTCCGGACCCCGAGCCGCAGGCCGGGCACTTCCCTTCCCGGGTTCCAGCTGCTCTGCTCCGGCGGCGCAGGGTCTGGAGGCACGGGGGCTGCCTGAATCCGGTAGCGCTCGGGCAGCCCGGCTCTTAAACAGAGCCGAAGAGTC
>NC_048303.1:123744954-123768672 GCF_013100865.1 Trachemys scripta elegans
GATTAAATAAGGAGTGGGAATGGCTGAGCCATTACAAACATTGAATCTATCTCCCCTTGTAAGTATTCTCACACTTCTTATCAAACTGTCTGTACTGGGCTATCTTGATTATCACTTCAAAAGTTTTTTTTCCTCTTACTTAATTGGCCTCTCAGAGTTGGTAAGACAACTCCCACCTGTTCATGCTCTCTGTATGTGTGTATATATATCTCCTCAATATATGTTCCACTCTATATGCATCCGAAGAAGTGGGTTGTAGCCCACGAAAGTGTAGGACAGAGCAATGGCTCCTGTACTCCCATAGCTCAAGGACAGGTTTCAGCAGTACTCACTCTGCTCCTATGGAGCTAAAGGGGAGGCTGAGAGTGGACGTAGGATCTGGCCCACCGTTCTACTCATTTGATTAATTTCATTATATTATTGTTGTAGGACTGTGCAATTTACCAAAGTGATTGCATAATAGAACCACAAAGAGTGTGTGTGTATGCAACTTTGTGTATAATGAAGTTACTATTACTTATTTTTTATAATTAAAGTCTGTAGTTGCAAGGGGATTGCTAAACCGAATACAAGAAGAAGCAGGCTATGTTCCTGTTTACCTAAACTTCTCTGCTCAGACGTCATCTGCTAGAACACAAGAGATTATCGAGTCCAAATTAGAAAAGAAAAGAAAAAATATTTTAGGTAATGATTTTTAATTATCTATTTGCTTATCTTAATTGCAGTAATGTAAAAATGTGTGTATGGTATTTTAGTTCAAAGTATGATGTTTCTGAGGGCTAACTTCAAGGAAAACTTACTGTTATATTGGAATACAAGTAAAGCTTCAGTTCTATCATTAAATGATGTAGTTCTTGCAGTCTTACACTTGAGGGCAGTATTGAAGTACAAAAGCTTTAAAATCTGTTAACAGCTATTATAATATTAAGTAGTGTGAAAACTTGTCATATATAATGATTTATGAGGGGATTCTTGAATGATCATAGAATTATAGAATCTCAGGGTTGGAAGGGACCTCAGGAGGTCATCTAGTCCAACCCCCTGCTCAAAGCAGGACCAATTCCCAACTAAATCATCCCAGCCAGGGCTTTGTCAAGCCGGGCCTTAAAAACCTCCAAGGAAGGAGATTCCACCACCTCCCTAGGTAACCCATTCGAGTGATTCACCACCCTCCTAGTGAAAAAGTTTTTCCTAATATCCAACCTAAACCTCCCCATATTTACATTTTCCACACTAAAAACATCCTTTATCAGAGTTAAGTTTGCTCAAGTATATTTCAACAACATCCACACCAACCTCAGTTCACACTTTTTCCAACCTCACAATTATAAACTCTTTCACTAAACACAATTATAGACTCTTCCACTCCGCAGCAAATTTCCTTTCAGTTTTAAGATGTAACCACCCACAGTGCAAACATCCCCTTCTTTGTAATTATACTCACATGCACAACCAGAACTTTGGATAGATTAAGATACATATGTTTACTGCCAAATCTACAATGTATTATTTGTACATGAACATGAAAAAGTATGCAGTCAGAGATCAGGTTATGTATTTGAGTGTGATTATGGGGAATATGATGTGTACATTGTGGATTCTTAAATGTAAATAAAATAAATAAAATACATGAATATTACAATTATTTCAGTGTAGAATAGAGTTAGAGGAGTAGGGGAAGGAAGGAGACCATGGAACTAGGGAGCTGGGCAGGCATTCAGAGCCATGGAACTGGTCTAGATAGAGAAGTTGGGGTGAGTGTGCAGAAGAGGCTAGGGAGTCAGCTAGGAGCCCCAATGCCCAGGCCTGATCCTGAACCCCCTTGCCCCACACATCAATGTCCCTGCAATATGATAATTAAGGCTACAATTTTGTCACGGTTATTTTACTAAGTACTGGTTACTAGTACTTATTTTTTATAATTAAAGTCATGGACAGGTCACGGGCAATAAACAAAAATTCATGGAGCCCATGACCTGTCCGTGACTTTACTAAAAATAACCAGGGGACAGGGCTAGGTAGAGGGGAGGAATGGAGTCCCATGGGGTGGATGGGGGGACGGACTGACAGGCCGATCCCCATGCCATGGCACGGGGCAGACCCATGGGGGGCACACATCCCCCGCTCTGGAATTGACCACTGCTGCAGGACAGGGGTGCATGACCCTAGCAGCAGGGGGTGGAGGGTGTACGGCCCTGGGAAGCTGCGAGGGGGACACACAGCCTCTGTTGCAGCCCCCGGTGGAAGCCGCGGGACTGGGGCTTGAAGTGGGGGCCACCAGCCACGGCTCTGGAGCTGACCACAGCCGATGTGGGGGGGGGAGGGGACTGTGCACGGCCCTGGGACGGCACAAGGGAGGCACATGGCCCCTGTTGCAGCCCAGGCCATGAGGCAGGGCCGCAGGGCCTGGCTACAAGCCCTGCCGCAGGGCAGGGGATGCAGGGTCCTGGTTCCAGCCCCAGTTTCAGGGCGGGGTGCACAGTGCCGCCTCCAGCCCTGGCTTCAGCCGCTGACAGCCGAAGAAGTCAGGGAGGTCCGGTAAAATCACAGAATCCGTGACTGCTGTGACCTCCGTGACTAAATTGTCATGATAATCCTTGGCTGTTGGAATGTCAGTCTGATAGATTCCCGCCGGCAAACTGCAAAAGGTTTTTCAGAGAGATGAGCTGGCTCCCCAGTGGAACTGCAGGTTCTACTTCTCAAGCAACTTTCTCGGCAGCTCTCTCCCTTTCCCTACCCCCATCATGTCCATGATGTGTAATATGGGTTAAGACATGGTGGCAGTAGACAGGAAGGATGGGAGTCATGTAGCCAATGCTGCCTCAGAAGCAGAGCTTGTAGCTCCACTACAAGGGCAGATTCTCTATCTGGCCCGTATCCTGTGGATCACCAGACTGCAGACCCGGTCTCATGGATCTGGTTTGGTACATCAGCCTGGGACTGCCAGTGTGGAATGTTTTCATGTTCAAGACAGTCTGCGGGGCAAGGACGGAACAATGGCATCTAGGGTGAGGAGCTACCAAGGGATGAAGCCTTGGAACCAGGGGAAACATGGCAGTGAGCTGTGAAGGCAATGTGTGGGGAAATAAATCCTCCATGAAGATGCAATGCTTCATTGGTCTCCATGGCAAAATATTAAGCAGGTTTGTGATGAAGAAGCCCAATAACTTTATTTTGAGTTTTCCCAATAAATTACTATGTGTTGGGCATTTTTTTAGGTTGAAGTCCTATTTGAAATTTGGTATTTTTGATATTGCTACATTCTAGGGACCCCAAAAAAACGTTCAGGTCTCTGGAAAAATTTCCAACAGGAGTGATTTAATGTCTTGCAAAGTTCTACAAAGAAGGCTCTAAAGAGTGTGACAAGTACCAGGAAAATGAAAGTGTGTTCTTCTTGAAATAGACCATGTTTAAGAATGATTTCTATGAGCAGTTTAGGAATTCACAAAACAATTTAAGTGGGAAACTTAATGCAGCCTTAATTGTGGAGTTGCTAAGGCACATCCATAATGTCTTCTCAACATTTTGGAGCAAGTCTCCCAGCCTGGGTCAACAGACTTGGGCTGGTGGGGCTCACGCTAGTGCTCTAAAAGTGGCTGTAGAGTCGGCACTTTGAAGTTGTGCCTGGTACAGCTGTGCTGCTGTCGCACTTACTGAAGACGCTACCTATGCCAATGGGAGAGCTGCTCTCGTTGGCGTAGGTATTCCACCTCCCTGCGAGGCAGTAGCTGTGTCGAGGGGAGAAGCCCTCCTGGCAACATAGCGCTGTCTACACCACGCGTCGGTCAGTATAACTAGTCAGGGGTGTGAGCGACACAGTTATACTGCCGCGGATTTGTAGTGTAGACCACGGCTCAGTGTAAATAGCCGAAGGCTTTATTTTTGTACCTGGAATTTTTATTTCATAAGTGGAAATGACCAGCACTGATTTGGCTGCCTTTTATATTTGTATTTCTTAGGAGCACCAGGAAACAAAAGAGTTGTTATTTTTGTGGATGATCTAAACATGCCTAAATTGGATCGGTACGGTTCTCAGCCTCCCATTGAGCTACTTCGGCAGTACCAAGATTTTGGAGGATTCTATGACAGAGAGAAACTATTTTGGAAAGAAATACAGGTCAGCCCAGCTTTTAGATGATCTAACTATGCTGTGAATTTGATCAAGTTAATTGTATTCTTTGTGTACGGTTAATATGCTCTAACTCTGCATTGCTTCTAAACATCACTTAGATTTTTTAAAGCACCTTTGTATTCAGACTCCAAAGTTGCGAGGTAGGTGTGTGTGTGTGTGTGTGTGTGTGTGTGTGTGTAATCCTCCAGAACACTTCCATTTTCATCCCTCTGCATTGCCTACCATTTAGCCCCGTTTAGCATTGACACCACGTCTGTCCAAAGAGGACACATTTCCCTCTGAAGCCTGTTATCACTGCTCCTTGAGGCAATACCATGAGAGCAGTGTGAAGTACGTGCTGCCCCTGTAGTTTTCAAGCTTCTATCAGTCCAGGGAATGAGGGTCTGAGATTTTCTTCTAACAGCCCTTGAAGGTGTTTGCATAGGTGTCAGTTTCTGGATTTAGCCCCTCTATCCGAATAATGACTCTGATATTAGCCAGTAAGGCCTGGGCTATACTAGTGGCGGGGTGGAGGGGGTTTCGAACTAAGATACGCAACTTCAGCTATGCTATTCGCAGTCGAAGTATCTTAGTTCGACTTACTCTGCCATCCTTACGGCGGCGAGTCGACTGGCGCAGCTCCCAGCCCTCAACCCCTGCCCCAGCCCGGAGCCCCCCTCCCGCACCCTGAACCCCTCATTTCTGGCTCCACTCTGGAACCTACATCCCCCCAGCCCAGAGCCCATATCCCCTCCCACATCCCAACTCCCTGCCTCAGCCTGGAACCCCCTCCCAGACTCCAAACCCCTCGGCTCCAACTCCCAGCCTGGAGCCCCCTCCTGCACTGCAAACCCCTCATCCCCGCCTCAACCCAGAGCCTGCACCCCCAGCCAGAGCCCTCACCCCCGCCCGCATCCCAACCCACTGCTTCAGCCTGGAGCCCCCTCCCGCACCCCTGGCCGGAGCCCTCACCCCGCCCAATTCTCTGAGCCAGCCTGGTGCAAATGAGCAAGTGAGTGAGGGGGGGATTGAGTGAGTGGGGGGTGGGGCCTCGGGAAGGGGCAGGACCTTGGAGGAGGGACGGGGGCAGGGGTGGGGCAAGGGTTTTGTGCGAGTAGGAAGTTGACAACCCTAGTTGATTGAGTGTGGATCTGTGACACCCTGAGGGAGCATCAGGAAATATCCTGCCACAGAATGCCTCCCAGAGCAACCTGGGTATGCTGTGGGGAGCATGGTCTACTCTAGCCTTTAAGTGGCTACACATCCCTCACTTTGCTACTAGCCATGGCTCTGCCTACTCTCCAGCCTTCTCCACCCCTTTTTCGGTCCATCGCTCCTAGGAGAGAGCAACACAGTAGCAACCCCATGCTCTCCTGAGTGCCTCATATGGGCCATGCTATAGGAAGGGAGGTTCCTTATTTTCCCCATCCTGCGACTGTGTGGTCAGTTGGGGGCAATCAAAATTTAGCCCACAGTGAGAACGCTATAGGATGGGGGACTCAACTACTCTAGTTAATTACACTCTTATGTGTGACTGTGTGAGACAAAACATGGGCACTGGGGAGAGTAGGGAAAGAGGAGTAATGAGCCGGTCAGCACTGACCATCTCTATTCTGGGACATGCTATTGTGCTTGAAGGACTTTCATAAATGAATTATTTTGAATACCAGTTTAAAAAAAAAAAGTGGGAATGGGGGGCAAATCACATTTGCTTTGCCAATAGCTTGCTAAAGATATGGGCACTAAATGTATAAGCAACAGTGTCCGCATGATTAAACAAATTACTGAGTATTCTGTTTGACGCAAATTGTACCTGAATTTCCCCTCTGTAGGATGTAACGATTGCATCAGCTTGTGCACCCCCAGGCGGTGGTCGCAATCCAGTAACTCCGCGTTTCATAAGACACTTTGCCATGCTGTGCCTTCCAACACCCTCGGAGCACAGCCTTAAACAAATTTTTCAGGTCAGTAGCAACTTCTGCTTGGCCCTAAGGGATCGAAAACATATTCATCTGTGTATTTGGTCATAGCGCAATGTGGTCCTATCGTTAGACAAGAATATGTGTCATGTTGGAACTTTTGCAAATTCTTAAGGTGAATTGAAATTTGTTTTTGTAGACTGAGGCCAGATGCACAAAGAGCTTGATCCAAAGCCCTTTGACGTCAAGAGGTGTCTTTCCACTGACCTCAATGGACTTTGGATCAAGCCCATAGAGCCAGGCAGAAGCATATATTTAAAATTATTAGTCATTAACCTTTTAAGGTGTTTTTATTTCAGTTGTGTTCAGTGTCTTTTTCTTTATTTAAAAATAACCTTAAATATTTCCTTCTTCTCTTCAGTTTCTGTAAACATATTACTTGAATTGGCTAAAAATTGTCTAACGTGTGCATTATTCAATAGCTGCCATGCATAAATTAAACAAACATAAGGATGGATAAATATTGATATTTATTATAGTGCTCTGCTTCTAGGTTATTGGGAACACTCTCATAACTTAATATTTTTTCTAGGAGTTTTCCTTTTTATGGGTCTGATCCTGCCACCTTTCTGCCCAAGGACAGTGGGTCTCTATGTGGTCACTGGTTTCCAGTAACTCAGTCAACACCTTGTTGACAAACAAGTATCACTACTCTGTTTATTTTGATAGATCAGATGTTGTTCTTTATACGTACTTGAAGGTTTTGTGTATTTTTTTTTTTTGATTCACCAAAATATTTTCTTAAAAGTCACATTTGTTTGGGGTGTTTGATTTAGTTTTCCCCCAGTGGACTTCTTTTTTTATCCTCCACACTCATTTTAACCCATCACTCAATACCCTAGTTTGCATCTCTACTCTCTGGCCAAGGAGATCCTTGGGCCAGCTTCTAAGGTGTGCCTCATAAGAGGACTCTGCAAGTGCGGTAAGGGTAGCTTTCAGCTGCCCTTGCCTCTCCCTAATTCTGGCTTGTTCTTGGGTTTGGCATGGACATCAGCATAAATTAGCATTGTCCCTGGGACTGCTCCAACTTATCGCACCCTTGTGTGGCTCCCGGTATGCTACTCTGCAGCCCGGAAGAGCCATAGTGCAAAGCACTCTAGCTTCTCCCCTTCCCACGCCAGCTAAGCCCACAATACTTGATTGAGGGCTGCTGGGTGCTCTGCACTTTGGAAAATCCAGCCACTTATTGGGGTGTCTAAACATGGCTTTAGGAATCTAACTCTAGGGTACCCATTGTTTAAAGTCTTGGTCAAATTAATATAGTATCTTTACCTCTTTTGTGTGTGCAGCTCTGGGTACATTTTTCTTTGATAAACTTTTCAAATTAAATTCTTTGAACTTATTAGATTGGAATCACAGCTCATTTGAATAAAAACCAAACTTTTCACTGCTTTTCATGACTGCAAAGAAAATGAAAATGTCCCTTATGTTTTGTTCTAAAGTGTCTCTTCTTTTTTGTGTTGTTGTTCTGGGTATAGGCAATCTTAAAGGGCTTTTTGGCTGAATTCTCTCCAGCAGTAAAGCAGACTGCAACGAGCATAGTGGATGCTGCTGTTGAAATATATCAAAGAATGAGCATTGATCTTCTCCCAACGCCTGCAAAATCCCATTATGTATTTAATTTACGTGATTTGTCAAAGTGTGTGCAAGGTAAAACGGGTTTGGTTTTGACATGGTATTTTTTCTAGTTCCTCTAGTGTATTTTCAGGTGTCTGTGGTGTTTCTGTCCAGCGAGGACTCTCTAAACAGTTCACATTCTCTATTTCAGTATTATATCGTCTTAAATTTGTTATTTACTAGAGCAAAGGATATAACTTGCAATGAATAATTTCTTTGTTCAGCCATTTTTTCTGCTTGCAGTATATCTAAGAGCAGATCATGATTTCCTCCAATTTCCACATTTATACAGAAGGAGGCAAACCTTGCCCTGTTCAAAACATAGGAGAAATTAGTCAGGAGTTGTGTAATTGCTCACAAAGCCTAATTGATTGATTCTAAGGAAGGTGGCTGAATGTGTGTATGAACATTGTTGCTTTTTACAGATCCAGACTAACACAGCTACCCCTCTGATGTATGAACTGTGTAAGTTCAGACTGCATATTTTGCATCCAATAGCCCTAAGGAAAATATGCTCATCTGCTGTTGGTGAAAGTGGGAGAAATGGTCCCTGAGTCATTGTAAGTTAGAGTAGTTCCTCCTCATGCCCTAAGATAAATAACAGCCAATGGAAAGTCCAGTGGTTAGATAAAAACTCCTGCTGTGGTGCTACAATGGTATGGCGGGAAACAGAGTGGGAGGGGTGGTGCTGGATATGGGAGAGATCATCATAAGACGCCTGACTCCAGTGATGAAGGCACAGACATCCACTTTACCTTATTTTCCTTTGAGAGAGGAGACTGTTTGTTTGGGGAAGGCTACCATAGTACAGTGATTAGTTCTATTGAGCAGTGTGCCTCGGCATTGGTCAGTGCTTGTGGAAGAGCTCTGTATAACTCAAAGGCGTGTCTCTTTCACCAACGGAAGTTGGTCCAATGAAATATTTTAGCTCATCCACCTTGTCTGTCTGAGACCCCTAGTGTCTTTGATGGTCTTCTGAAATTTCCTTGTGGCTGTGTATTCCAGAGCCAGGTTGACTTTGATTTCTACAAACAGGACATAGCACAACCAGATCTGGCTCTTCTCCCCTCTTCAGTCTTCTTACAGAGATGGTGGCGCATGTGTGTATTCATTCTGTCTCTCTGGATCACCTGGTTCTCTGCCATGTAGTCTGCACACCTTGTTCTTAGGGTATGAGCATCTCTCTCTCTCTTTCATTGGCTTCCTCTGGCTTAGTGCAGACAGGTGCAGTAGTTTTGCTAGTATCTCTGCCTGCTATCTTTCTTCTCCTCTTCTTCCTTCCAAACTACGTTTCTCTCTCTCTCTCAAACACAAATGCTGTGCATGTGATTCCCAACTCAGCTGCTACCTCTTTTGCATGGCAGTGTTTTAACCAGACAGTCTACACGGAAATGACAATAAGCCTCATGATACCTCTTGCTATCAGGCTTAAGCTCCATATGCCTAATGACATCTGCACAACTTTAAAATTAAATGACGCGTGCTTGTCTTCTGAGCCGTGCCCCAACCTGCCTCAGTTGAGCATGCTCCATCCGACTTTAGGCATGCACATGCTTTGTTTGTCCCTAAACACATTTGTCCCTAAACACATTTCTCATGTTATGTGCACCACCGCATGTTATGTTCACTTTCTTGTTTACATGCACATCTCTACTTGCACTTCTCAAGTCTTCAAACATTTACCCCTTCGTGTGCAGACTTTGGATGATGGTGTGTGCCTCTGGTAGCTGCTTAGAGAGGATAAATGGTGTTCTAGTTTCCCTATTTGTTTCTGCCCTCCCTTTGCTTTTTCATGTAGTTGTGTTTCTGTGTTTTGTTTCCCCCATAATTGATTGTGCTGTTTCTAAAGATAAACAGAAGAAAGCGAAACAGCTCAGAGAAAGGCACCAATAACTGTAAGAAGTATGATTGGATTACGCACTGCACAAGAGATTGTGAGGACTAGGATTATTCAGATTCTAAATGAGAAAAGTTAGAGGAAGTTTAATAGACTGTTCACAATTATGAAAGACATAATAAAAGAGGAGTTGTTCTTCCTTTATTACCTGCCCCAGAATAAAAGAATGAGTGGACATCTAAAGTCCCTAAGGAAATTGAAGGATAATAAAACTAGTACTACTTAATTCAGCATATGGACAACCTATGGAGTTCATAGTTGTAGGAATTCTTCACTTAAGGTAGACTGCTATGGCAGGACAGTTTTATTGTTTATTAGGTTATCTAAGCTAACCTAATACGATAATCAAATCTTTTGCTTCAGGGCATAAAATGATTGATTGCTGGAGTTGAGAAGGAATTTTTTCCTTCAACGTATGATACTACGCAATGGGCTTGGTGTATTTTTTTGGAGGGGAAGTCTTAGTCTTCCTCTGAAGCATCTGACACTTGTCAATATTGGAGGCAAAATACTCGATTAGATGTCTGATCCATAAAACCAATTTTATGTTCCTAGTATTTTAATCTCTGCTTCTGTTTCACCTCAGTGCTTGTGTGCAGTATATATTTTTATAAATATGATAATAACATTATAAATAGTTTTATGGTGTTTTGTGTGAGATAGATGATGTTGGTGGATGGTATATACATACAATATTGTTAGAATTAATAACAATCATAATACATTCAATATTCCCTCCACTTTTACTCTGCTGATCTCTCCTATATAGGCCATATCCTTTATTAACATCCCAGTGGTGATTTTTTTGGCCACCATCTCTGTAAAGCTAGTCAGTTCTTAGCTCTGTTTCTGTGTACATAATAATAGGAGCTTGATTGCTTCATTCCTGTTCTTGTCCTTTTGCTGTATTTACATAGAGACGTCTTGCAATTTAATTACCTCCTTCTTTCCTTCCTGCTACAACCACCTCATCTTGTGTAAACATTCTCTCCAGCTGTTCATGTGTACTTCAGTTTTCAGTGTAATACGCCCCTTTTCTTCAATATGTTTCTTTCTAATTAGCATCTCATCCTGTTGAGGCTCTCAGAACCTTCAGCTGCCGCAACTGATCCAGGAAATTCTCTTCACAATCGTAAATTATCTTTCCAGTGTTTTTAAAATGTTTATTTCAACATTGTTTAGAAAGTGATGATCAGAATTTGTTATGTTATTGAAAGTGTTATTTGTGGACTGTACACACAGGCATTCTCCAATGTGATCCTGGAGCAGTCAGAGACCAAACGCAGATCTTCAGACTCTTTTGCCATGAGTGTCAGAGAGTCTTCCATGACCGCCTCATCAACAGTGAAGATAAACAGTATTTTCATTCTATGTTATCTGAAATGGCCAGTAAGAAAATCAACTTACTCCATTTATGTTACATTAGACATGTAAATATGTCACACAAACCTATCTAATCTAGAATTTTAATTTGTAGGCAAACATTTTGCAGTCCCAGTTGACCCAGATTACTTTGTAAGAAAACCAATCATCTTTGGAGACTTCCTTAAAGTGAGTCTATCATAAGCCTAAGTTTTCATAGAATACTGTTTACTTTCCATTTGCCTAGTTTGTTTAATGGAACTTCAGGGTTTGTAAAGTGTAGAGGCAAAATATAAACACTATAATTTCAGCATAAACGAATCCTAAATTCAATGGGCTTGATTCACTGACACAATAAGCAGGAACATCTCCAGGGAAGTGAACAGCGTTGTGCCTGTTATACCAAAAGTGACTGTAGCCCTTTATGTTATATTTAGAAGAGAAGTAGTCCTTTTGCATCTTGATAAAATGTCTGCATTAGCAAAAATGGGATTTCAACCACCTTTCAGGGAACTAGCGTACTATTGTGAAAAGACTAAGCTGCATACAGATAGTCCTAGAACTGGTCCCCCTATATTAGGAAGAAGTGAATAGCCTTCTGCCTAAAAGTCAGATATTGTAGCTAATGTACTTTCACTGGAGGAAGTTGTTAATGTTTTCACAGCCTCTGTTACTAGTGACCAAAGAGAATCATTCAGACTGAGGAATGGCAAAATTTAAGTGATCCTAATTATAAAATAGTTGGCTGAAATAAGTCTGGTTCTCCTTCATAAAGTTGCTTCCCCCGAAGATACCTGGGGACAAGAGGAAGTGATTTCACCAGGTGCTTTCCATTACAGAATGCACTAAGAAATGGCGATAAGGAATAGCAAATATTATTTTGAAGCAATATGGTATTCGAGGGGCAGAAGTAGATTCCAGGTAGATATTTGATCTTTGGATCCTGATGGGAATGGATAGGAAAGGAAGCCAGTGGTACAATTTATGACTCGTGCCAAGGGCAAGCTAAATCTTTAAAGGATATTTTTTAAAAACTAGTGGCATTTAACAAAGATTATACTAGGAAAGGATTTAAGTTGCACCATAAGCACTCAACTAGATAGATCAGATAGCAAATTGGGGGCAGTTTAAGGGACAAATGTGCATATTGGCAAACATATCTAGGCTAGAGGTTTCAGGGACCTGTGGAGAGAGATTTTCTCTCACAGAGTTTACATGTTCAATTTTCATTCTTTTTCTCTGTACACAAGGACAGTTTTTACATTACTTTGATTCACTTCTGCAAGCAGTAACTGCTGCCTTGTGAGGAAGTCTTTTGCAATTAGCCCCAGCTGAGATCTCATTATGACGTTTACTGGGTACGGAAGGATTCATATGGAATGCAGGTTACAACCGAGTAAAAGAGGCTAGTAAGTGAGAGAAAAACACAACAGCTGAATTCTTGGAACTAAATGCTAGGGGTGGTTTGGGAAAAAATGAGGTCTGGAATACAGCTAAAAGTGTGGTTAGAGGTCAGTTGCAAACTTTAGCCACAGGCATGAAAGAAGTGGAGAAGTGAGACTGCTCTTAACAGAGTGCAAAACTAAAATGAAAATGGATTTAATCCCGAAATTTTTTTTTTTAATTTCCCCAATGAACACGTTGAAGTCAATGGGAACTGCTGGGTATTCAGCACTTAGGGTGCCATTCAAATGCCTAACTATGAATTTAGGAACCTACCTCTAGGACCCAAGTATTGAAAATCTTGACTAATAATTTGTGGAGATTTTAAGCACTATAATTTCTGTCCATTCATTTTGATCTCATTTCTCTTATTCACAAATAATTTCCTTTCAGATGGGCGCAGATAAAGCTGATCGAATATATGAGGATCTGACAGATACGGAGAAGATTATATCAGTTTTACAAGACTACCTGGATGACTATAATATAACAAACTCTAAGGAGACAAAGCTGGTATTCTTCCAGGATGCCATCGAGCATGTTTCAAGGTACAGGACTGTTTAGTTAATACCTTGGCGGTATCATTGTTTTAAGGTAATAATCAGACCAGTGTAAACAAGTGAATTTAAGTCATTTTGAGAAGCATTTAAATTGTGTGACTAATCACAGATTTATACACTGAAAGGATGCATTAAAATACATACAGAATTAACCATGGAGTCCCTAATAAGCAAACATATTAAATTCATCCTGCCCTCAAATATAAACTGGTGGCCAAGCTGAGATGGAAGGAGGTAACTGTCAATCCATGAAAATGGTATAATCCCATGCTGACCCCTGGATCAAGAGTGTGCCCAGCTGCATAAGTGGAGTGAACAACCATCTGCCGTAGCCCTCTGATCATCATGATACCCAGGAAATCCTATGCCACAGGGGTGGCCGACCTGTGGCTCCGGAGCCACACGCGGCTCTTCAGAAGTTAATCTGCGGCTCCTTGTATAGGCACCAACTCCAGGGCTGGAGCTACAGGCACCAACTTTCCAATGTGCCATGAGGCGCTCACTGCTCAACCCCTGGCTCTGCCCCCACTCCACCCCTTCCCGCCCCCTTCTCTGAGCCTGCCGTGCCCTCGCTCTGCCCCCTCCCCCCCATCCTCCTGCACGCCACGAAACAGCTGATCGGGAGGTGCAGGGAAGGAGGGGGAGGTGCTGATCAGCTGGGCTGCCGGTGAGCGGGAGCGCTGGGAGCGGAAGGAGCTGATGGGGGGCTGCTGACATATTACTGTGGCTCTTTGGCAATGTACATTGGTAAATTCTGGCTCCTTCTCAGGCTCAGGTTGGCCACCCCTGCTATGCTGCTTCTGAAGACTTGTCATCAACATGGACATTGAAGTCACTAGGCACTGTCAGCCTCTGCAACGCCATTGGCACCTAGATTTTTACATACAGATTTAGGGGTCTAATTTAAGGCACCCAGACATAGAAGTTTTGATCAAAACATGGTCTCCATTTGTGTGTATGAACTTGGCAGACGCAATCAGCGGCTAGACAGATACTACAAGGATATGTGTTTCTGGAACAAATCTGTATACTTGTCACTTGTGCACACAAAATACAGAATTTATAGAAACCACTTATGCACTCAAACCGAACCAAATTAAGTGCACATCTTTTGGCATGTATAAATTCTGTCATTTTAAAAGGACACAAAAAGTGTGTGTGCTCATAGTGTGAACATGCACAAATAGAGGCCAGATTGAAGAGGCTTCTTTGAAAATTTGGCCAACAATTAATTTGTAATGATGTGGCACAATTGGTAAAGGATTTAATCTGAAAGGGAGGTTTGATGTTCATGAGATAAGGCTTCTAGAAAGCTGAAGTCCTTCCAAAATCAGTCAAAAATGGAAATCAACAGTGGGGTCCATCAGTATTATACTTGGTTAAGTGACATGTTCTTAAAGACAACGGAACGTACCTTGAAGTCCCTGTTCAGTCCAAACTCAACCTGTGCTGTTTATTTTCTCTACCCAAATACACAATTCTATATCTATGTATTAATATAATTCATAAATATTTAATAGATATATGGCACATATTTACAGTGATTCACTTGCACCCCTCTACAGTGTAGAGCAACTTGAAGTGAGAGTAAATATAATTTATGCCCATTTTGTGTCCCCTTTATGCTTCCAGAGCAATGTAAATGAGAATAACACCCTGATGTGCTTGGTAAAGTAAGCAATTAAAAAAGAGTATTTTCCCAGCTGCCTGCCCTGTAAGATCCTTCTGCAAAAAGCCAAATAGGATTCTCCACTAGTGTTTTCTTGGAAATTATCCATAATAACCAACTTGTTGAAATCAGAATATGTCAAAAGCGATTTTGAGTTAAAGATTCCCTCTATTCAATAGCCCGGCTGGGATGGGAGATCCAGGGTACACTGGGTGGGTTTTGACAGCAGTGTGGGGCAGGGCCGGCTCTAGGATTTTTGCCGCCCCAAGCAAAAACAATTTTGGCCGTCCCTCCCCCCCCCGTTTTTTTCTTACCCTACTCCTAGCCCCGCCTCAACTCCGCCCCTTCCTCAAATCCCCAGCCCTGCTTCCTCCCCCCAGGCTCTCAAGCTTAGGAGGGAGTTAATGGAGGGAGAGAAGCGGTACACGCGCCGCGGCCACTCGGAGTCTCCCCCTCCCTCCCAGGCTCTCAAATCTGGGAGGGAGGGTGAGCAGTGGCATGCGAATCAGCTGTTTCGCGCGCCACGGCCGCTCGGGATCTCTCCCTCCCTCCCTCCCAGGTTTGAGAGCCTGGGAGGGAGGGGGAGCAGCGGTGCGCGAGCAGCAGCAGCGGAGGTGAGCTAGGGCGTCCAGGACACATTTTTAGGGGCGGCATTCTGGCGCCGGCCATCCCGCCCCTAAAAATGTGCCGCCCCAAGCACCAGCTTGTTTTGCTGGTGCCTAGAGCCGGCCCTGGTGTGGGGATCCCAAAAGGAGATTGAGTTTTGGTTGGGGTGAACTCATCCTGAATTAATGCAGCTAGGTCAGTGTCTGAAATGTCCCTCTGAGCTTGGCTTGTGTGCATCTGCATGTGTTCCCTGCCTAAGCCACTGGACAGAGCAGGGAATGTTGTTTTCCATTGGGCCCTTGGCATTGTGCAAGAGAGGCTTCCGTTGTTTGGATTGCAGAATTATAGGACTTTCACTATGGTATCATGCCTATGTGATGTTCCTGTGATGCCATAATGAGACTCCAAGAAATAGTTGGAAAATTCTGTCATTTTTACTACTTGACATTCTATGCTTGATTTTCCTATAGAATTGCTCGGATGATCCGTCAGGAAAGAGGAAATGCCCTGCTTGTTGGAGTAGGAGGTACTGGCAAACAGTCTCTCACTCGACTTGCCTCTCATATATGTGGGTACAAATGCTTTCAGATAGAACTTAGCCGTGGTTATAATTACGACAGTTTTCATGACGATCTGAGGAAGCTGTATAAGATGGCAGGCGTAGAAGACAAGGATATGGTTTTCCTCTTCACAGACACACAGGTATGTTTAAATGGGTCGACCAGGAATGCAGTTGGCTTTATCATTAAAATGTTGTGGCTTACGCAATAACAAGCTATTTATTTTTATATGGTGTTGTTTATATGAAGTAAGAAAATGCTTTCGAGTGAGGATCATAAGCTTAAATCAATCAATACAGTCTTATAGTAATATATAAAAGGAGGAAGTGACTCAGAGGAAGGAAGAGGAGAGTTCTTGGTAACTGAGGTAGCGTAAATGAAAGAGCTACCTCCAGCTTTGGAGAATTATGGGAAAGGGGCACAGGAAGAAGGAAGAACAGACTTGAGACTGCAGGTGAATATGGCGTCTGATAGGAAGAGTGGGCCAAGATCATGACAGGACCAAGGACAGAGTTTCAATCTTGTGCAGTGGAAAGGATGAACAGAAGGTATAAATCTTCCCCCAGAAGTGAAAAATGAGGTCAGTGGAACTGTTCTGATTTATACCAGTTGAGGATCTGCCCCATTGACTTCTTGTTCAAGGCTCTCAACAAGTATAAAGTGATTGATATTAGTGAAAACCAACAATGTGATCAAGTAGGATGAAAAAAGGACAGGTCATGATCAGAAGCCAGAAGTAAATAATTAACTATGCAAAGGAAGGTATTCTCAGTATTGAAAAAAGATACAACATTAATAATGTACGTAAGTTGTTGTATCTGTTTACTTACCATAGAAAAGTGTTAGATTTTTCCTACTGGAAATAGATCAGGGCATCTAAAAAATACATCTGAATCTTATGATTTATTCCCTGAGCTCAGACAATATCATTTCTATGAATAAGCTGTGATCTGGAAGAGCGGGCTAGGTAGTGACTCACAAAATAAGCATGGCAAATATCCCTACCTTCACAGTTTCTGTATCCTAGAATGTATCTGAATCCAGGTATCCCTGCTGTGTGTTCATTAACTTCTGAGAATTGAATATGCTTTTCCACATCACAGCTAATTTACAGGCACGCTTTTGTGTGAGCTCTGCTATGAAACAAGCAAAATGGCTCTCGTTCTTTTGGATACGCTAAGTTCTTCTGTGTATACTTTCAAAGCCATAAGTGCAAAAGGAGTTTCTCACATTTTGCCTTCAGAAAATTATTTTGCTTGGCTCCTATTCGTTAATAGGAATTGCTTCAACTTTGTGCTATAAAGCTTAGAAGTAGCATCCTCTGAAGTTGTGATGAGTTCAGCTATTGTGCAGTAAACTGCTTTTGATCTTTCTTTGGGAGCTGAAGGCCAGATTGTGAACCTTTCACTTCCAATGAGGAGCCGGCAATGATAAGTATTCCCAGGAATGGTAGTGGGACGCCGGGAGTGAGTAACTGCTCACCAATGAGAGCAAGGGGTTCTGGCCCTGAGAAACTGTTCTTTGATTAGTGCTGTAACAACCACACATCAATGACTTAGGGCCAGGTTGGGGCTAGTCTCTGCACAAAGGAGAGGGAAGAGTTCAATTTACTGTTGTGCTCCCATTCAGTACCCACAAGGTGGGCTGAGCAGCACCGGCCCTGTTCCTAGCTAGCGGCTCCCCAAGCTGTTGGAATGGGATTGGGGAGAGGGCAGGGTTGTACCCAACTCGCACCTGCGACCAGTGTTGGCTATGTGTAGCGTGGTACATCTATTGTACCCTCTCCAACGGTGGCAGAGCCTACTGCTTTGGTGCGTGATTCCCAAGAACCCCCTGGAGGAGTTCTGCCTAACAGGGACACCAGCTGCAGCAGAGCTCGCTGCACATGCTCCTGGGTGCTTCTGCCCGCTGAAGGCAGAGCCTAGCCCTTATCTGAATGAACAATTCCCTGAACTACATCAGGCAGCTTATTTCTTGCTTGAAACTTATCATTTCCTGTCTGTTAAACCTTGCATTCAGAAGCTGTATAGAATTTATTTGACTGTATGATTTTCTTGAGTCTTAAGATGAATAATAGAAAGTCATTTTAATATATTCATTTACTTTTAAGGCTCACGGTTTTCACAAGTATATTAATATTAACATGTACGCTGCACGAAAGCTTGTTATATTTGTGTGAATGAGGTCTCTCACAAGTCCTTAGCACAATCAATAGCTCTGTTTGACACGGGGAGAAAATAGGTTGTACATAAAGAAACGCAAAAGAAACTACCACAAAGTCAGACAGCGTTTGAAGAAGTGGGTGGCGTACGACGAAATGAACTGCACACGATTACTACTAGTGTAGGGAAAGCCAAACTAAATGAAGAACCAAGATTCTGTATTATTCTCAAAATGCAATAGAATTCAGTGAAAATGAGGGAATACAATGTGAAAACCTTGAATCTACTGCAAAGAGAGATTTTGTTTCTGTGAAAAAAAGACTTTGCAACCTCTGTTGCTCTTTACACATTTCACAGGAGTTTAGCTTCTGAACAGAGATTCTACTGGCATTATAACCCGTTGGCATTATTGATAGTTTATTGCTAAGTAATAGCAATAAAGTCTCAATGGCTGGATGAAAATTAGAAACATGACAGAAAATTTTAGGGATATGTTGCAAACTGACTCATTCCACACTCTAGAGATATGAAATTTCATCTACCTGCTATTATGCTCTCTGCATGAGAGGTCAGAGTCTGCACAAAACCAGCAATAGTAGCAATGAGAGAGACCTGAACCTGTTAGGTTCCTGATATGTGCATCATATAAAAACTAGAAACCTGATTGAGAGGTAGAGTTTGCACAGGGTTGCTGGGTTTCTGGTAATTACCTGAACATTTTGCAATAATTATTAAAAATCTCTTTTGGTTAATCTGAAAAGTGGCAATTTAACAACATCCCATTGCCATAACATGATACACTGACACAGCAATATTCAGCCTTTGTGCTGGTTACTCCAGTGTTTAATCACGCTCAGTGTTAAAAAATTGTACCTTATTTCCAATTTGAACTTTGTTCGCTTCTTCTTCTAGACATTTAAAGTTATGATGTCATTGTCTGCTAGATTATAGAGCCCTGAACCATCGACTGTTTTCTTCCTGTGTCAGCACTCCTAGCCCATGATCAAGTTACCATTTAACTTTCTCTTCTCTAAGCTAAATAGACTGAGGTCCTTATGGGTATATCAAGCACAGGCTTGAGACCAGGCTCAACCTAATGCGCCTTGTGTCCACACACCAATTGTGCTAACCTAGGCCTTGGACCTAGGGTCCCAGGACCCTGCAGGCTGGAGGTTCTGAGCCCATGTTAAGCTGGGACCTAGGGTCCGAGCTCTGTTGCTTTCCTGTGTGTATGTGGCCCCAGTTTGATTTGGTTCACAGAAGTCCTCTGGATGTATCCCAGAGTTCTTGCTCCCAGACAAGCAGCACTGCAGGCAACCAGCGCAGCAGCCGGAAGCACCATTAAAGCCTGGCCGAGCATGTTCCCCCTTCCTGGTCGTCCCACAGCTACTCCAGCTACTCCTCCTCAGGGCTGTGTGGCGCTTGCCCAGAGCAGGGAGTAAATTTGCCAGACGAGAGGTGGCTCTTGGCCACCGGGATGCCAGGGGTCATTCCTCCCCAGCTGCGCTGAGCCGGGAGCCCTGCCATTACTCCTCTCTGCAGGGCAGCTGCTTGTCCCCCACTCTGATCTCTGGCTCTTGCTCCAAGGCCCTATCCCCACCCTCCGTGGGGCTGTGAGTGCAGAAACACCCAGTCTGCAGGCTGTTACTTCAGTTAATTCCTCCTGCGGCAGAGGCTCTGGCTCCGGCTGCTTCTCATTGCAGAGAAGTTTGGGGGCTGACTCCCACTCGCTGGCCTCACAGTGCACGGAGCCCAGATGCCCCTACACATGCAGCCTGAGGGCGGGCAAGGGGGTCCTGGGAACAAGGGACAGAGAACAGAGTGGGGACCAAGCAGCTTCCACCTGTGTGTGGGCTGTCCCTTAGGAGGTGGGCCACGTCAGGAGAGCAGGGTGCGGGTGAGAAGAAAGCTCATAGAAGTGGGAGCACTGATTATCCGCAAAACAGGAAGGGCCGTGTTGTGAGGTACAGAGGGAGAAAAAGGCTATTCACCTGTTGAGAAGCAGCAGCTTCTGATGGTTGGTTGGCGGATAAAAGTATTGGCCCTCAGTTTGAAGAGTGAACGCAAAACTGACTAATATCAAAGTAGTAAAGTGACCATGAGCACAATAAACTTGAGCAAATGACAAGATCCTACAGATAATATCAGTAACTTTGAAAGACCGCAATCAGTGATCACACTGAACAGCGTGTGTGAATCAGATCAGAGGCCACACATTTGTTAAAACTTCTGGATATAGGGGAGAAAACGAATGGGGAAGATCTGTTTTGTTTTTGTACGTAATATTTTGATGGCATCTGTTTCAAATATTTAACAGATAAGGATTTTCAAATACATTTTTCAGTTAAAAACAAAGATTTTTCTTACAATTTTTATAGCTTATGATTTCAGCACTGTTATTTTTATTTTCCTGATTGTTTTCTCCATATTTACACTTACAGAGGACACACACATTAATTCATTTAACATCTAATATTTATAAAATCTTATCTATAGATTGTTGTAGAGGAGTTCTTGGAAGACATAAACAATATTCTCAATTCTGGGGAAGTACCTAATTTATTTGAAAAAGATGAATTGGAACAGGTTCTGGCACCTACGAGACCCAAAGCTAAAGAGGCAGGAATACCAGAGGGGAGCAGAGATGAGGTAGGAGAAGTATTGCAATTATTAGTTTATTGTATCCAATAACATTGTAAATAGATGTTACTAAAATTCTTATTTTCAAAGAATTAAGTATAGACATTCTATCACATGCCTTTTATCTGTCTCTTATTTATCTAATGTATCTAATGTGAAAAGAGGAGAACATTACATTTTGTTTACACTCAGGAAGATCAACTTCCAGGACTTTTAATAAGTACTTCTGTTCTGTCATGTGTGGACAAAATATTCATATTCCACCCTTGGAGAGAAGAGTTCAGCTGTTCATAGACAATTTCTGAGACTAGCTATAGAGGTTAGAGATGGAAATGGCCTGTTAGATCATTCAGCCAAAGCAGGGTTGTTCCCTGCAGTACGTGACTGTACTAGATTTCCTTTGCGCAAACAACCTCATTGTCATCTCCTTTATTTTTCCTGCACGCTGTGTTCTTTTAAAACAGGTATTTCAATACTTCATTAACCGAGTTCGTCAGAAGCTGCATATCGTTCTCTGTATGAGTCCTGTAGGTGAAGCTTTCCGATCGCGTTGTCGGATGTTTCCATCCCTTGTGAATTGCTGTACTATTGATTGGTTTGTGCAGGTTCGTACTAACTAAGATCCACAGAGTAATAACTTTGAGATGTCTCAGTAATAAACATTGCTATTATATATGCTATCTTATAAAAAAATCAAGTAAAAATCTAGCCTCCTGAATGTCATTTGGGATTATGTGGCCTATGTGTTAATTTTCAATGACAGTTAATTCCAAGATTCTCATTAACTAGAATATCTCGAAAAACTGATTGTGGTTTCTACTCAGCTGTTGATAACATATTGGATCCTGGCCTCTCCTTCAGTCTGAGACATTTGACAAAACCACAGGCAGCTCAGACTTGTCCACAGGGCTCCAAGGATTGACATCCTTTCATTCGTTGACCAGATTCTCTGCCTCCAGTGAGGCAGACAAAGCAGTTCAGCAATCCTGCTTTATCCATTGCAGTCCTCACTTTAAAAGCTGATATGGGAGCAGAAGCCAACAAAATATCTCTCTCTCTCTCTCTCTCTCTCTCTCTCTCTTTTTTTTTTTTTTTTTACTGTCCTGTAGGGCACTCAGATTTCCAGGGCTTTGCTCTCTAAACGAGACAAGATGCTGATCTTGGTTTGGTTCCCTGTCCTCAGTCCTGCCGAAGCAGGACAAACAGAGCAAGCTGAAGGTCTAGATGACCTTCTGAGGAGACACACAAGAGGATCACTGGCATGATTTCTGTCAGCTTGCAAACCTTTGCTTTGTCATGGGATGGGGTTCAACGTCTACATGGCTTGTAGGAACCACTAAATCCACCCCAGCCCACCAAGTCTTATCCAGAAACATCTCATCAAAGGCTGGCCAGTTTCAATATCAGTGGGCTTGTGGAATTCAGAGGGCCATTTGATAAGGTTTTTTTAATATCATGTTCTCTTTCTGCAATGGTCCAGAGAAAACATCTAGTTTGTATTGAGAATTTACCATATTTCACCACAAATGTTGGCTTTGACCGTGATGAAGTGAATGACTGTTATTCAAATAATCTTTTCCCTTTTGCAGTGGCCCAGAGAAGCACTTCTTTCTGTATCAAGGACATTTTTCCTGAATGTTGATCTTGGAAGTGACGCGTTGAAAGAGAAAGTTTCAGTAATGTGTGTAGATATTCATATGAGTGTGACTGAAATGGCAGATCGATATTATGCTGAGCTGCGGCGACGATATTACACAACACCCACTTCGTATTTAGAATTAATCAATCTCTACTTGACCATGCTGGGGGAAAAAAGGAAGCAGTTGGTTTCAGTAGGTTTAATTTTATTAAGCAAAATCTCTGCTTATTGCGTCTGAGAAATGTGTCTTACTTCCCCTCAGATTTTTGTATTACTTTTCCTTCATAGTGCAGCAGCTTCAGGGTTTACCATAAGTAAAATGGCTTGTAATTCTTTTGTGGTAAACCAGCCCAATTTTCCTTTTCCAAGTACTGAGTATTAAAACAAGGAATTTTTAGTCTAATTTACTTTCTACTATTGGTGATTTTTTGTTACCGTTTTGCACTTCATTCACATGGAAAATGAAAAAATAGGAGTCATTTCACTTCCCCCATCTCTTGTCCTAGGACAAGACACTAGGGATACAAACATTGCAGCACAATGATTAAATCAAAACCAAAGAAAAACAAACAAACATTTTTATTGATTTTTAAACATTGCATCAACAGATTGCAATAATATTCATGTTTTTAAAATGTTTTATTTAACAAAAATCAATGTTGAGCCTAAACGTCTGGCAGCTTTTGTTTGATAAGCGTGATCATGTTTCCAATTTAGATGGTTTTTCTTTTATATCTGTATAAATATTGTTACATCCATACTAACATAGCATTTTTATTACAGCCACCCTTAAAATAAATTTATTATACAAATTATTTATAACATAATTTACAACTGAGATAAAACTTACATTACATGGTGTTAAAATATATTTGCGCATAAGTTTATATTTTTATCATGTTAGAACTTTTTGGAAGTACAGTGTTTGGGAAAAGTATTTTGATATATGAAATGTTTTTATTGGGCTGCAGGCTCGGGATCGAGTGAAGAATGGCTTATCCAAACTATTAGAGACGAACGTGCTTGTAGATAAAATGAAATTAGATCTCTCAGCTTTAGAGCCAGTCCTTGTAGAGAAATCAGTGGATGTTGAGGCTTTGATGGAAAAATTAGCAGTGGATCAAGAAAATGCTGATCAGGTACAAAGAATTATCTTGTAATATTTCTGAGATAGCACGTGTTACTGCTCAATAATTCATAGATACAGTAATGGGTTTAAAGATTAATAATTATGGGCTCTATGCTATCCTCTTTTATGTGACATACTGGCAGGGCTGGCTCTAGGTTTTTTGCCGCCCCAAGCAAAAAAAATTTTGGCTGCCCCCTGTCACAGCCCTGGGCGCCTCGCCGCACCCCCCTGCCACCCCAGCCCTGGGCTCTCCCCCCTGATCTGCACCCCCTGCTGCCCCGGCCCTGGGCTCTCCCCCCCGACCCGCACTCCCCTGCCGCCCCAGCCGTGGGCTCTCCCCCCCT